>NW_026728990.1:180000-202500 GCF_030272615.1 Cryptomeria japonica | reverse complement strand
GCAGGGTCGACTCAGAGAGGTCTATGCATGTGAGAGGCTGAAAGCAAGGTCGACTCGGAGCGGTCTATGCATCGGGCGCGCTTGGGGCGACTACCAGTGCCAACCCCTTATCCCGCGACGCGTCCGACAAAGAGAACGTTCCAAGGCGGCAGAGGAGGTTACCAGCCGAAGGATGCAGTAGCAATAACAGGTATAGTTCCGCGGCGGCCGAGAAGACTCACCGCATAGGAATCGGGATGCGAGGCGAGGGATGCGGCGGGAAGGCCCCGACGGCTAAACGGAAGAGGCTGCAGGGCCGCCTCGGAATGGTCCAAGCATCGGATGCGATTGGGACGACTACCAGTGCCAACCCCTTATCCCGCGATGCGTCCGATACACAGATAGTTCCAAGGCGGCCGAGGAGCCTCACCGCATATCAATCGGGGTGCGAGGCGAGGGATGGGGCGGGAAGGCCCCAACGGCTAGACGGAAGAGGCTTCAGGGCCACCTCGGAATGGTCCAAGCATCGGACGCGCTTGGGGCGACTGCCAGTGCCAACCCCTTATCCCGCGATGCGTCCGATACACAGATGGTTCCAAGGCGGCCGAGGAGCCTCACCGCATAGCAATCGGGGGTGCGAGGCGAGGGATGGGGCGGGAAGGCCCCAACGGCTAGACGGAAGAGGCTTCAGGGCCGCCTAGGAATGGTCCAAGCATCGGACACGCTTGGGGCGACTACCAGTGACAGCCCCCTATCCCGCGATGCGTCCGATACGAAGATGGTTCCAAGGCGGCCGAGGAGCCTCACCGCATAGCAATCGGGGTGCGAGGTGGGGGATGCGGCGAGATGGCCCCAACGGCTAGACGGAAGAGGCCACAGGGCCGCGTCGGAATAGTCCAAGCATCGGACGCGCTTGGGGCGACTACCAGTGACAACCCCTTATCCCGCGATGCGTCCGATACGAAGATAGTTCCAAGGCGGCCGAGGAGCCTCACCGCATAGCAATCGGGGTGCGAGGTGGGGGATGCGGCGAGATGGCCCCAACGGCTAGACGGAAGAGGCTGCAGGGCCGCCTCGGAATAGTCCAAGCATCGGACGCGCTTGGGGCCACTACCAGTGACAACCCCTTATCCCGCAATGCGTCCGATACGAAGATAGTTCCAAGGCGGCCGAAGAGCCTCACCGCATAGCAATCGGGGTGCGAGGTGGGGGATGCGGCGAGATGGCCCCAACGGCTAGACGGAAGAGGCCACAGGGCCGCCTCGGAATAGTCCAAGCATCGGACGCGCTTGGGGCGACTACCAGTGACAACCCCTTATCCCGCGATGCGTCCGATACGAAGATAGTTCCCAGGCGGCCGAGGAGCCTCACCGCATAGCAATCGGGGTGCGAGGCGAGGGATGCGGCGAGATGGCCCCAAAGGCTAGACGGAAGAGGCTGCAGGGCTGCCTCGGAATAGTCCAAGCATCGGACGCGCTTGGGGCGACTACCACTGCCAACCCCTTATCCCGCGATGCGTCCGATACACAGATAGTTCCGAGGCGGCCGAGGAGGTGGGGGATGCAGCGAGATGGCCCCAACGGCTAGACGGAAGAGGCTGCAGGGCCGCCTCGGAATAGTCCAAGCATCGGACGCGCTTGGGGCGACTACCAGTGACAACCCCTTATCCCGCGATGCGTCCGATACACAGATAGTTCCGAGGCGGCCAAGGAGCCTCACCGCATAGCAATCGTGGTGCGAGGTGGGGGATGCGGCGAGATGGCCCCAACGGCTAGACGGAAGAGGCTGCAGGGCCGCCTCGGAATGGTCCAAGCATCGGATGCGCTTGGGGCGACTACCACTGCCAACCCCTTATCCCGCGATGCGTCCGATACACAGATAGTTCCAAGGCGGCCGAGGAGCCTCACAGCATAGCAATCAGGGTGCGAGGCGAGGGATGCGGCGAGAAAGCCCCAACGGCTAGAGGGAAGAGGCTTCAGGTCCGCCTCGGAATGGTCCAAGCATCGGACGCGCTTGGGGCGACTACCAGTGACAACCCCTTATCCCGCGACGCGTTCGATACACAGATAGTTCCAAGGCGGCCGAGGAGCCTCACCGCATAGCAATCGGGGTGCGAGGCGAGGGATGCGGCGAGAAGGACCCAACGGCTACACGGAAGAGGCTTCGGGGCCGCCTCGGAATGGTCCAAGCATCGGACGCGCTTGGGGCGACTACCAGTGACAACCCCTTATCCCGCGACGCGTCCAATACACAGATAGTTCCAAGGCGGCCGAGGAGCCTCACCGCATAGCAATCGGGGTGCGAGGCGAGGGATGCGGCGAGAAGGACCCAACGGCTACACGGAAGAGGCTTCGGGGCCGCCTCGGAATGGTCCAAGCATCGGACGCGCTTGGGGCGACTACCAGTGACAACCCCTTATCCCGCGACGCGTCCGATACACAGATAGTTCCAAGGCGGCCGAGGAGCCTCACCGCATAGCAATCGGGGTGCGAGGCGAGGGATGCGGCGAGAAGGACCCAACGGCTAGACGGAAGAGGCTTCGGGTCCGCCTCGGAATGGTCCAAGCATCGGACGCGCTTGGGGCGACTACCAGTGACAACCCCTTATCCCGCGACGCGTCCGATACACAGATAGTTCCAAGGCGGCCGAGGAGCCTCACCGCATAGCAATCGGGGTGCGAGGCGAGGGATGCGGCGAGAAGGACCCAACGGCTAGACGGAAGAGGCTTCGGGTCCGCCTCGGAATGGTCCAAGCATCGGACGCGCTTGGGGCGACTACCAGTGACAACCCCTTATCCCGCGACGCGTCCGATACACAGATAGTTCCAAGGCGGCCGAGGAGCCTCACCGCATAGCAATCGGGGTGCGAGGCGAGGGATGCGGCGAGAAGGACCCAACGGCTAGACGGAAGAGGCTTCGGGTCCGCCTCGGAATGGTCCAAGCATCGGACGCGCTTGGGGCGACTACCAGTGACAACCCCTTATCCCGCGACGCGTCCGATACACAGATAGTTCCGAGGCGGCCGAGGAGCCTCACCGCATAGCAATCGGGGTGCGAGGCGAAGGATGCGGCGAGAAGGACCCAACGGCTAGACGGAAGAGGCTTCGGGTCCGCCTCGGAATGGTCTAAGCATCAGACGCGCTTGGGGCGACTACCAGTGACAACCCCTTATCCCGCGACGCGTCCGATACACAGATAGTTCCAAGGCGGCCGAGGAGCCTCACCGCATAGCAATCGGGGTGCGAGGCGAGGGATGCGGCGAGAAGGACCCAACGGCTAGACGGAAGAGGCTTCAGGGCCGCCTCGGAATGGTCCAAGCATCGAACGCGCTTGGGGCGACTACCAGTGACAACCCCTTATCCCGCGACGCGTCCGATACACAGATAGTTCCGAGGCGGCCGAGGAGCCTCACCGCATAGCAATCGGGGTGCGAGGCGAGGGATGCGGCGAGAAGGACCCAACGGCTAGACGGAAGAGGCTTCAGGGCCGCCTCGGAATGGTCCAAGCATCGGACGCGCTTGGGGCGACTACCAGTGACAACCCCTTATCCCGCGACGCGTCCGATACACAGATAGTTCCGAGGCGGCCGAGGAGCCTCACCGCATAGCAATCGGGGTGCGAGGCGAGGGATGCGGCGAGAAGGACCCAACGGCTAGACGGAAGAGGCTTCAGGGCCGCCTCGGAATGGTCCAAGCATCGGACGCGCTTGGGGCGACTACCAATGACAACCCCTTATCCCGCGACGCGTCCGATACACAGATAGTTCCGAGGCGGCCGAGGAGCCTCACCGCATAGCAATCGGGGTGCGAGGCGAGGGATGCGGCGAGAAGGACCCAACGGCTAGACGGAAGAGGCTTCAGGGCCGCCTCGGAATGGTCCAAGCATCGGACGCGCTTGGGGCGACTACCAGTGACAACCCCTTATCCCGCGACGCGTCCGATACACAGATAGTTCCGAGGCGGCCGAGGAGCCTCACCGCATAGCAATCGGGGTGCGAGGCGAGGGATGCGGCGAGAAGGACCCAACGGCTAGACGGAAGAGGCTTCAGGGCCGCCTCGGAATGGTCCAAGCATCGGACGCGCTTGGGGCGACTACCGTTGCCAACCCCTTATCCCGCGATGCGTCTGATACACAGATAGTTCCGAGGCGGCCGAGGAGCCTCACCGCATAGCAATCGGGTTGCGAGGCAGATTATTGGGAAGGGAACCCCCTGGGATGCGGCTCAAGCAGTGCCCAAAGGGACTGGAATGCGGAATCACATCGAGAGACCCAAATGCTATACGAGGGCTCAAATCGAATTATCGATTTGGCCACGACATGGACGCATCGGAACGACTACCTTTGCCGAACCACTCGCAATTGCATCCATACCGAAACCAATAGACATTTCCGTTAGAGCCCTCGCATAGCATTCGGGAATCTCGCATGCCCCTCTAAATCGACCAATGCTGGCGCTCAATGAAAATCCGAGCGCTACCACCGTTCGAGCGCCAGCATTGGTCGAGTTAGAGGGGCACGGGGGAGAATGCTCCAGTCAACACCTCCCCTATATAAGTTATTTGTCCGATTCTCGCACAACCGTAGTCTGCCTCGTCGAATCAAACAACGGTCCCAGATTCCGACTTCCGTTCCGTAGAGACCCAAAAGCTAGATGGAGGCTCGCAAGAAAGAGAGTCGGCGCATAGCAATCGGGTTTCTCGAACGTTTAGGGACCGAGCTCACTTGCGGATAGGGCAAAATCCGCCAAGCAACCCAAAAGCTAGACGGGGGCTCGAATCGAATCGCCTAGGCGGCCACAACAACGACGTGTTGGATCGACTACCAGTGCCAAACCATTCAGCAAGACTAGTCTGTGTCGAGGCCGGATAGAGATTCTCAGAGAGCGCCCGCATAGCATTTAGGAGACCTGCCGCGTCCCTCACACTCGACAAATGGTGGTGCACGTTTATAAATCCGAGCGATCCCAACCCTTTCAAGCACCAACATCGGTCGAGATAGAGGGGCACGGAGGGGGCTGCGTGAGACAACACAGTCCCCTATATAAGTTATTTGTCCGATTCTCACACATCCGAAGAATGGTCATCAAATCGGACAACAGCCCAAACTTCCGACTTCCGTCCCAGAAAGCCCAAGAGCTATCTAAAACGTTCATGGCCGGAACTCGATCGCGGCTATACCAGTCCGCCAAGCAACCCAAAAGCTAGACTGGAGCTCTAGTCGAATCACCTCTGTGGCCATTGCAAGGACGTGTTGGAGCGACTACCATTGCCGAACCATTCCGCAGGTCGAGTCCATACCAAGGCCGCATAGAGATTCACGATGAGCTCCTGCATAGCAATCAGGAGACTTGCCGTGTCCATCACAATCGATAAATCCTGGTGCAAGATTTTTGCATCCGAGCGCTCCAACCAGTCGAGCACCAGCATCAATCGACATAAACGGGCACGGGGGGAGGATGCTCGAGAACACTACCTCCCCTATATAAGTTATTTGTCCGATTCTCAAGCAGCCGAAGTCTGGTCATCGAATCGGGTCAAAGACCACAACTTCCGACTTTACCCACAATGCAAGTCATCGAATCGAACATCGGCCCCCGAGTCGGACTCCATGCGTATGTCAGGTCATCGGACCCAAATTCCGCCTTCCTGCGCATGGCGGGCCATCAATATCAACTCGGTCATCGGACCCAAACTCCGCCTTTTTGCGTATGGCACGCCTTCAAATCGGTCATCGGACCCAAATTCCGCCTTCCTGTGCATGGCGGGCCATCAACATCAACTCGGTCATCGGACCCAAATTCCGCCTTTCTGCGCATGGCACGCCATCAACTCGGTCATCGGACCCAAATTCCGCCTTCCTGCGCATGGCAGGTCATCGGACACAAATTCAGACCTCGCCAATATGCCTACGTATCGAATCGGTCATCGGACCCAACTTCCGACTTCATCCATACTGTAGGGTCTTTGAGGTTGGCGCGGTGCGCTCAACCCAGGGAGTCGACCCATCGAAGCATACACCTCCCCTATATAAGCTATTTGTCCGATTCCCACACCTGTGTAGTTTGCACCTCTGACCAGGACATCGACCCCAACTTCCGAACTCGACTGCAACGACGGCACCAGCGCCTTGGTGCGCACCTTGCGACGCACAGTCCCAACATTCGCCTTCCTGCACATGGCAGGTCATCGGACCCAAATTCCGACCTCGCGAGTATGCCTACATATCGAATCGGTCATCGGACCCAACTTCCGACTTCATCCATACCGTAGGGTCTTTGAGGTTGGCGCGGTGCGCTCAACCCGGGGAGTCGACCCAACGAAGCATACACCTCCCCTATATAAGCTATTTGTCCGATTCCCACACCTGTGTAGTTTGCACCTCCGATCAAGACATCGACCCCAACTTCCGAACTCGCCTCCAACGACCGAACCAGCGCCTTGGTGCGCACCTTGCAACGCACAGTGCCAACATTCGCCTTCCTGCACGTGGCAGGTCATCGGACCCAAATTCCGACCTCGCGAGTATGCCTACATATCGAATCGGTCATCGGACCCAACTTCCGACTTCATCCATACCGTAGGGTCTTTGAGGTTGGCGCGGTGCGCTCAACCCGGGGAGTCGACCCAACGAAGCATACACCTCCCCTATATAAGCTATTTGTCCGATTCCCACACCTGTGTAGCTTGCACCTCCGATCAGGACATCGACCCCAACTTCCGAACTCGACTAAAAAGACCGCACCAGCGCCTTGGTGTGCACCTTGCAACGCACAGTGTCAACATTCGCCTTCCTGCACATGGCAGGTCATCGGACCCAAATTCCGACCTCATGAGCATACCTACTAATCGAATTGGTCATCGGACCCAACTTCCGACTTCATCCATACCGTAGGGTCTTTGAGGTTGGCGCGGTGCGCTCAACCTGGGGAGTCGACCCATCGAAGCATACACCTCCCCTATATAAGCTATTTGTCCGATTCCGACACCTGTGTAGTTTGCACCTCCGCTCAGGACATCGACCCCAACTTCCGAACTCGCCTGCAACGACCGAACCAGCGCCTTGGTGCGCACCAAAAGTGCGCACTTTTGGAGGGCACTTTTGTGCGCTCCAAAGGTGCGCACTTTTGGAGGGCACTTTTCTGCGCTCCAAAGGTGCGCACTTTTGGAGGGCACTTTTTGGAGGGCACTTTTCTGCGCTCCAAAGGTGCGCACTTTTGGAGGGCACTTTTTGGAGGGCACTTTTCTGCGCTCCAAAGGTGCGCACTTTTGGAGGGCACTTTTTGGAGGGCACTTTTCTGCGCTCCAAAGGTGCGCACTTTTGGAGGGCACTTTTTGGAGGGCACTTTTCTGCGCTCCAAAGGTGCGCACTTTTGGAGGGCACTTTTTGGAGGGCACTTTTCTGCGCTCCAAAGGTGCGCACTTTTGGAGGGCACTTTTCTGCGCTCCAAAGGTGCGCACTTTTGGAGGGCACTTTTTGGAGGGCACTTTTCTGCGCTCCAAAGGTGCGCACTTTTGGAGGGCACTTTTTGGAGGGCACTTTTCTGCGCTCCAAAGGTGCGCACTTTTGGAGGGCACTTTTTGGAGGGCACTTTTCTGCGCTCCAAAGGTGCGCACTTTTGGAGGGCACTTTTGTGCACTCCAAAGGTGCGCACTTTTGGAGGGCACTTTTCCTGTGCTCCAAAGGTGCACACCTAGGTGAGCACCTTCGACCACACCTTGTAGCACACCAAACTCTGACTTTCGACTTCATCCGCAATGTAGGGTCTTTGAGGTTGGCGCAATGCGCACAACCAGGGGAGTCGACCCATCAAACCCAACACCTCCCCTATATAAGCTATTTGTCTGATTCTCATACATGCGTAGCCTGCAGGAGCAATTAGGACATCGACCCCAACTTTCGGCTTCTAAACGAAAACAAGGTCTTTGAGGTTGGTGTAATGCGAACAACTAGGGGAGTCAACCCATCAAACCCAACACCTCCCCTATATAAGCTATTTGTCTGATTCTCATACATGTGTAGTCTACAGGAGCAATTAGGACATCGACCCCAACTTTTGACTTCTTAACGAAAACAAGGTCTTTGAGGTTGACGTAATGCGCACAACCAGGGGAGTCGACCCATCAAACCCAACACCTCCCCTATATAAGCTATTTGTCCGATTCTCATACATGTGTAGCCTGCAGGAGCCATTAGGACATTGACCCCAACTTTTGACTTCTTAACGAAAACAAGGTCTTTGAGGTTGGCGTAATGCGCACAACCAAGGGAGTTGACCCATCAAACCCAACACCTCCCCTATATAAGCTATTTGTCTGATTCTCATACATGTGTAGCCTGCAACAACGATTAGGACATCCACCCCAACTTCTGAATTCGTCTGCGTTGACCGCACCAAAGGTGCACGCCTTGGTGCTCACCAAAATCCGACTTCCGACTTCTTCTGCTATGCGGGGTCTTTGAGGTTGGCGCAGTGCGCACAACCAGGGGAGTCAACCCACCGAATGCAACACCTCCCCTATATAAGCTATTTGTCTGATTCTCATACATGCGTAGACTGCAGCAATGATTAGGACATCCACCCCAACTTTTGACTTCTTAAACAAGACAGGGTCTTTGAAGTTGGTGCAGTGCACACAACCAGGGGAGTCGACCCATCAAACGCAACACCTCCCCTATATAAAGCTATTTGTCCGATTCTCATACGTGTAGTCTGCAGCAGCGATTAGGACATCGACCCCAACTTCCGAATTCGTTTGCATTGACCGCACCAAAGGTGCACGCCTTGGTGTGCACCCTGGAGTGCACTTTGGTGCTCACCTCGGTGCACACTTTGGTGTGCACCTCGGTGTGCACCAAAGGTGCGCACCTTGGAGCGCACCAAAGGTGTACACTTTGGAGCGCACCACATAGGGTCTTTGAGAGGTTGGCGCAGTGCGCACACCAAGGTGGGTGTTGAGGTGCGTGCCGAGGTGGGTGGGTGCTAGGGTGCGCTCCATGGTGGGTGCCAGGGTGGGTGCGTGCTAGGGTGGATTCCAAAGAGGGTCATAGGGTGGGTGCCAAGGTGGGTTGGTGATATAGTGGGTTCAAAGGTGGGTACTAGGGTGGGTTCCAAGGTGGGTCACAAGTTGGGTGCCAGGATGCGTGGGTGTTAGGTTGGGTGCCAAGGTGGGCTCCTGCGTGGGTGGGTGCTAGGGTGGGTTTCAAGGTGGACGCGAGGGCGGGTGCCAAGGTGGGTAACAAGTTGGGTGTTAGGATGGGTGAGTGCTAGAGTGGGTGCCAAGGTGGGTGGGTGCTAAGGTGGATGCCAAGGTGGTTCACAGGGTGGGTGGGTTCTAGGGTGAGTTCCAAGGTGGGTCACAGGTTCAGTGCTAGGGTGGGTGTCAAGGCGGGTGTCGAGGTGCCTGGGTGCTAGGGTGTGGATGCCAATGTGGGTCATAGGGTGGGTACTAGGGTGGGCTGCAATGTGGGTGCCAAGGTGGGTAACATGCTCGGTGGGTTCTAAATTGGGTGCCAGGGTGGGTGTGCACCCACCTTGCCCGAGGTGGGTGCCAAGGTGCCAGTGTGGGTGGGTGCTAAGGTGGATGCCAAGGTGGGTGAGAAGGTGGGTGATAGGTTGAGTGGTAGGATGGGTGGGTGCCAAGATGGGTCACAGGGTGGGTGCAAGGGTGGGTAGGTGCTAGGGTTGGTGTCAGGGTGGGTGGGTGCTAGGTTGGGTTCCAAGGTGGGTGCGAGGGTGAGTGTCAAGGTGGGTCACAGGTTAGGTGCTAGGATGGGTGAGTGCTAGGGTGCAAAGGTGCCAGGGTGGGTGCTAGGATGGGTCGATGCTAGGGTGAGTGGCAAGGTGGGTCCACAAGTGTCAAGGTGGGTGCCGAGGTGGGTGCCAAGTCGGCGACTGCTATGGTGGATGCCAAGGTGGGTCACGGGGTGGGTGCCAAGTTGCTAGGTTGGGTTCCAAGGTGGGTGCCAACGTGGGTGCTAGGGTGCGTGGGTTAAAGGGTGTGTCACAACGTGGGTGCCAGGATGGGTGCGCACCCACACTGGCCAAGACGGGTGCGGGTGCAAGGTTGGGTTCCAAGCCCGGTCACAGGCTGGGTGCTAGGATGGGTGGGTGCCAAGGTGGGCACCAGGGTGGGTGCACCCACCCTGGCCAAGGTGGGTCACGGGGTGGGTCCTAGGGTGGGTAACGGGGTGGGTACTAAGGTGCGTGCCAAGGTGGGTCATAGGGTGGGTGCCAAGGTGGGCACCAGGGTGGGTGTGCACCAACCCTAGCCAGGGTAGGTCACGGGGTGGTTGTCGGGGTGGGCGTCAAGGAGCCAAGGTGGGTGGCAAGTAGCCAAGTTGCGTGCCAAGGTGGGTGTCGGGGTGGGTGCCAAGGATCCAAGGTGGGTGCCAAGGAACCAAGGTGGGTGTCTGGGTGGGTGCCGAGGTGGGAGCCAGGGTGGGTCCCAAGGTGAGTGCAAAGGTGGGTGCCAGGGTCAAGGTGAGTGCCAATGTGGGTTCCAAGGTGCCAGGGTCAGGGTGAGTGCCAATGTGGGTTCAAAGGTGCTAAGTTGGGTGCGAGGTTGGGTGCGAGGGTGGGTGGGTGCCAAGGTGTGCTAGGTGGAAGCCCGGGTGGGTCGGCATCCCATGGGTGTCGAGTTGGGTGCCTGATGGGTGCTTCTTGTCAAGTTTTAGTCGTCGGGACTCATTTCGAGCCTTAGAGGTCGTTTCTTGTCCGGTTGCCCTGTCTTCGACCTGGGAACCCAATTTTGGTCCTCGGGTCCCATTTTTTTTTGTCTCGCATCCCACTTTTGGCCTGTGGCCTTTTCGGGGTCGATTCTCGTTTTGGGCATCAGAGCATGTTTCTTCTCCTAAAACCCAATATTTGTTTATTAAGTCTCGGAACACATTTTTGTTCTCGTGGACCCATCATGGGTCTTGGAACGCATTTGTGGTCCTTGGGTCCCATTTTGCATCCCGAAACTTGTGTTTTGGTGCTTGATCCCTATTTTGGGTGCCCACCTTGCACCAAGTGCGCACCCGGGGCAAACCGAGCGCCTTGGTGCACCGGGGCAAGATCGAGCGTGCACCCGAGGCGCCCCGAACATGCACCAAGGTGCACTCGGCCCACATGTGAGCGCAGGTCGTTGCGCCCGAGGTGGTGTGTGGGCACCGCGTTGCAGACGGGACACTGCACGCACACGACGCCCCCTCCAGGTGCACGCACGTAGGCCGGGCCGGGTGCACACCCGACGCCCTAGCAAGGTGCGCGCACCCGGGCAGGGCTCACACTTGGCGAACGGGGCGCACTTCGCGAGGGAGGGTGTGCACCTCGACGGGGGTGGGTGGCCGGGGTGGATTCGCACGTGGGTCGCGGTTTGCTAAGTACACACTGCGACAAGCTCATAACGGGTGCGATCATACCAGCGTTAGTGCACCGGATCCCATCAGAACTCCGCAGTTAAGCGCGCTTGGGCCGGAGTAGTACTGGGATGGGTGACCTCCCGGGAAGTCCCGGTGTTGCACCCTTTTTTAGTTTTTCGCCGGGCGTCGCAATGCTATTTGAATAAACCTTTTGCCCGTTTGCGTTCTCGTCGGGGCCGGGCCGGGCCGGGGTGCGCTGCCCGCACTACCGCGCGCGCGGGGGCGACACCGAGCGCGCACCCGAGGCGCCCCGAGCACACAGGCCACGGTGCAACCCGGGCGTTGTGCGCGCACCCCGGTGCGCCCGAGGTGCTGCGCGCGCACCCAGGTGAAATCGGTGTGCACCTCGGCCAGTGCGCGCTCGGTCGAGTCGCGCACGTTGGCCAAGGTGCACGGTGATGTTTCTTACTCTAAGGTTCCGCACCAGACGCCCGGGACAGGTGAGCGAAGCTGGGCGGGGCCGGGTGCGCGGCCGGGGCAGGTGCACGCAGCTGGAGAGAGCTTTGGAGCACACTTCGGAGCGCACCAATGATGCGCTCCATTCAAAAGTTTCCTGAAAAGGCAAAAAAAGTTGAGATTATAGAATTTCCCACTTGAGAGATTGTAAAAAAAAAAAATTTAAAATGAAGGAAACGCGGGTGCCAAGGTGTGCGCAGCCCAGCCAAGGTGTGCGCACCAAGGCGCCCACCCTGGCGAAGGTGCACGCAAGGTGCGCACCCGAGGCAAACCGGACAATTAACCCAACTTTCGACTTCGCGCGCACCTTGGAGCGCACTTCGGAGCGCTCCTTGGTGCGCACCAATCTTGGGCACCTCGGAGTGCACCATGGCGCCCACCAAGGTGCGCACCCGGGGCAAACCGAGCTCCGACTTCGTGCGCACCTTGGAGCGCACGAAAGGTGCGCACCATGGCGCCCACCAAGGTGCGCAGCCCAGCCAAGGCGTGCGCATCAAGGTGCGCACCCTGGCGAAGGTGCGCACCCGGGGCAAACCGAGCTCCGACTTCGTGCGCACCTTGGAGCGCACAAAAGGTGCGCAACCCAGCCAAGGTGTGCGCACCCCGGTCAAACCGAGCTCCGAATCGTGCGCACCAGAGGTGCACGCCATCGTGCGCACCTTGGAGCACACTTCGGAGCCCTCCTTGGTGCGCGCCGATGTTGCGCACCTCGGAGCGCACCCGGGGAAAACAATGCAATTAACCCGACTTTCGACTTCGTGGGCACCTCGGAGCGCTCTCGGGTTCGCACCTCGGAGCACACCGAGGTGCGCACCTTTGATGCGCTGCCTTCACCAATTTCCAGAAAAGGCAAGAAAACATTGAGAAGGTGTGCGCACCGAGGTGCCCACCCTGGCGAAGGTGCACGCGAGGTGCGCACCCGGGGCAAACCGGGCTCCGACTTCGTGCACGCCGCACCTTGGAGCACACTTCGGAGCGCTCCTTGGTGCGCACCAGGGCGCGCAACCCAGCCGAGGTGCCCACCCCGGCGAAGGTGCACGCGAGGTGCGCACCCGGGGCAAACCGGGCTCCGACTTCGTGCACGCCATGGTGCCCACCGCGGCGAAGGTGCACGCGAGGTGCGCACCCGGGGCAAACCGGGCTCCGACTTCGTGCACGCCGCACCTTGGAGCACACTTCGGAGCGCTCCTTGGTGCGCACCATGGTGCCCACCAGGGCGCGCAACCCCGCCGAAGGTGCACGCGAGGTGCGCACCCGGGGCAAACCGGGCTCCGACTTCGTGCACGCCGCACCTTGGAGCACACTTCGGAGCGCTCCTTGGTGCGCACCATGGTGCCCACCAGGGCGCGCAACCCCGCCGAAGGTGCACGCGAGGTGCGCACCCGGGGCAAACCGGGCTCCGACTTCGTGCACGCCATGGTGCGCACCGCGGCGAAGGTGCGCACCCGGGGCAAACCGGGCTCCGACTTCGTGCACGCCGCACCTTGGAGCACACTTCGGAGCGCTCCTTGGTGCGCACCAGGGCGCGCAACCCAGCCGAGGTGCCCACCCCGGCGAAGGTGCACGCGAGGTGCGTACCCGGGGCAAACCGGGCTCCGACTTCGTGCACGCCGCACCTTGGAGCACACTTCGGAGCGCTCCTTGGTGCGCACCATGGTGCCCACCAGGCCGCGCAACCCAGCCAAGGTGTGCGCACCAAGGTGCACGCGAGGTGCGCACCCGGGGCAAACCGGGGTCCGACTTCGTGCACGCCGCACCTTGGAGCACACATCGGGGCGCTCCCGGGTTCGCACCGGCGTTGCGCACCGTGGTGGGCACCTCGGAGCACACCAAGGTGGGCAGCGAGGTGCGCACCTTTGATGCGATGCCTTCACTAATTTCCATAAAAGGCAAAAAAAAAACGAGATTTTAAAATTTCCGTTTTGAAAGATAGTGAGAAAAAGGGAATGCTGGTGCCATCTTGAGCCCGCCCTGGTGCGCAGCCCAGCCAAGGTGTGCGCACCAAGGTGCCCACCCTGGCGAAGGTGCGCGCCCGGGCAATTAACCCAACTTCCAACTTCGCGCGCGCCAGGGTGGGAGCGCACCCAACAACCGGGCCTGGGAAGAGCCAATGCGAGAAACCCCACCAAACGCTCTGACAAAAAAAGAGGGGGCGCTCCAGTAACCCCGCTTCGGAGCGCACCCTGGGCAAACCCAGCCAAGGTGCCCACCCCGGCCAAGGTGCAGGCGAGGTGCGCACCCGGGGCAAACCGGGCTCCGACAACGTGCACGCCGCACCTTGGAGCACACTTCGTAGCGCTCCCGGGTGCGCACCTCAGAGCACACCAAGGTGGGCAGCGAGGTGCGCACCTTTGATGCGCTGCCTTCACTAATTTCCAGAAAAGGCAAAAAAAAAAGGAGATTTTAAAATTTCCGTTTTGAAAGATAGTGAAAAAAACGGAACGCGCGTGCCATCTTGAGCCCGCCCTGGTGCGCAGCCCAGGTAAGGTGCCCACCCTGGCAAAGGTGCGCACCCGGGCAATTAACCCTACTTCCGACTTCGTGCGCGCCAGGGTGGCAACCGGGCCTCGGAAGAGCCAATGCGAGAAACCCCACCAAACGCTCCGACAAAAAAAGAGGCGGCGCTCCAATAACCCCGCTTCGGAGCGCAGCCGGGGCAAACCCAGCCAAGGTGCCCACCCCGACGAAGGTGCACGCGAGGTGCGCACCCGGGGCAAACCGGGCTCCGACAACGTGCACGCAGCACCTTGGAGCACACTTCGAAGCACTCCCGGGTGCCCACCGGCGTTGCGCACCGTGGTGGGCAGCGAGGTGCGCACCTTTGATGCGCTGCCTTCACTAATTTCCAGAAAAAGGCAAAAAAAAATGAGATTTTAAAATTTCCGTTTTGAAAGATAGTGAAAAAAAAGGAACGCGGGTGCCATCTTGAGCCCGCCCTGGTGCGCAGCCCAGGCAAGGCATGCGCACCAAGGTGCCCACCCGAGGTGCACACCCGGGGCAAACCGGGCTCCGACTTCGTGCAGGCCGCACCTTGGAGCACACTTCGGAGCGCTCCTTGGTGCGCACCATGGTGCCCACCAGGGCGCGCAACCCAGCCAAGGTCTGCACACCAAGGTGCCCACCCCGGCGAAGGTGCACGCGAGGTGCGCACCCGGGGCAAACCGGGCTCCGACTTCGTGCACGCCATGGTGCCCACCGCGGCGAAGGTGCACGCGAGGTGCGCACCCGGGGCAAACCGGGCTCCGACTTCGTGCACGCCGCACCTTGGAGCACACTTCGGAGCGCTCCTTGGTGCGCACCATGGTGCCCACCAGGGCGCGCAACCCAGCCAAGGTGTGCGCACCAAGGTGCACGCGAGGTGCGCACCCGGGGCAAACCGGGGTCCGACTTCGTGCACGCCGCACCTTGGAGCACACATCGGAGCGCTCCCAGGTTCGCACCAGCGTTGCGCACCTTTGATGCGCTGCCTTCACTAATTTCCAGAAAAGGCAAAAAAAAACGATATTTTAAAATTTCCGTTCTGAAAGATAGTGAAAAAAACGGAACGCGGGTGCCATCTTGAGCCCTTCCTGGTGCGCAGCCCAGGCAAGTTGTGCGCACCAAGGTGCCCACCCTGGCGGAGGTGCGCGCCCGGGGCAAACCGGGCTCCGACTTCGTGCACTGCATGGTGCCCACCAAGGCGCGCAACCCAGCCAAGGTGCCCACCGCAGCGAAGGTGCACGCGAGGTGCACACCCGGGGCAAACCGGGCTCCGACTTCGTGCACGCCGCACCTTGGAGCACACTTCAGAGCGCTCCTTGGTGCGCACCAGGGCGCGCAACCCAGCCGAGGTGCCCACCCCGGCGAAGGTGCACGCGAGGTGCGCACCCGGGGCAAACCGGGCTCCGACTTCGTGCACGCCATGGTGCCCACCGCGGCGAAGGTGCGCACCCGGGGCAAACCGGGCTCCGACTTCGTGCACGCCGCACCTTGGAGCACACTTCGGAGCGCTCCTTGGTGCGCACCATGGTGCCCACCAGGCCGCGCAACCCAGCCAAGGTGTGCGCACCAAGGTGCACGCGAGGTGCGCACCCGGGGCAAACCGGGGTCCGACTTCGTGCACGCCGCACCTTGGAGCACACATCGGGGCGCTCCCGGGTTCGCACCGGCGTTGCGCACCGTGGTGGGCACCTCGGAGCACACCAAGGTGGGCAGCGAGGTGCGCACCTTTGATGCGATGCCTTCACTAATTTCCATAAAAGGCAAAAAAAAAACGAGATTTTAAAATTTCCGTTTTGAAAGATAGTGAGAAAAAGGGAATGCTGGTGCCATCTTGAGCCCGCCCTGGTGCGCAGCCCAGCCAAGGTTTGCGCACCAAGGTGCCCACCCTGGCGAAGGTGCGCGCCCGGGCAATTAACCCAACTTCCAACTTCGCGCGCGCCAGGGTGGGAGCGCACCCAACAACCGGGCCTGGGAAGAGCCAATGCGAGAAACCCCACCAAACTCTCTGACAAAAAAAGAGGGGGCGCTCCAGTAACCCCGCTTCGGAGCGCACCCTGGGCAAACCCAGCCAAGGTGCCCACCCCGGCCAAGGTGCAGGCGAGGTGCGCACCCGGGGCAAACCGGGCTCCGACAACGTGCACGCCGCACCTTGGAGCACACTTCGTAGCGCTCCCGGGTGCGCACCTCAGAGCACACCAAGGTGGGCAGCGAGGTGCGCACCTTTGATGCGCTGCCTTCACTAATTTCCAGAAAAGGCAAAAAAAAAAGGAGATTTTAAAATTTCCGTTTTGAAAGATAGTGAAAAAAACGGAACGCGCGTGCCATCTTGAGCCCGCCCTGGTGCGCAGCCCAGGTAAGGTGCCACCCTGGCAAAGGTGCGCACCCGGGCAATTAACCCTACTTCCGACTTCGTGCGCGCCAGGGTGGCAACCGGGCCTCGGAAGAGCCAATGCGAGAAACCCCACCAAACGCTCCGACAAAAAAAGAGGCGGCGCTCCAATAACCCCGCTTCGGAGCGCAGCCGGGGCAAACCAAGCCAAGGTGCCCACCCCGACGAAGGTGCACGCGAGGTGCGCACCCGGGGCAAACCGGGCTCCGACAACGTGCACGCAGCACCTTGGAGCACACTTCGAAGCACTCCCGGGTGCCCACCGGCGTTGCGCACCGTGGTGGGCAGCGAGGTGCGCACCTTTGATGCGCTGCCTTCACTAATTTCCAGAAAAAGGCAAAAAAAAATGAGATTTTAAAATTTCCGTTTTGAAAGATAGTGAAAAAAAAGGAACGCGGGTGCCATCTTGAGCCCGCCCTGGTGCGCAGCCCAGGCAAGGCATGCGCACCAAGGTGCCCACCCGAGGTGCACACCCGGGGCAAACCGGGCTCCGACTTCGTGCAGGCCGCACCTTGGAGCACACTTCGGAGCGCTCCTTGGTGCGCACCATGGTGCCCACCAGGGCGCACCCGAGGCAAACCGGGCTCCGACTTCGTGCACGCCGCACCTTGGAGCACACATCGGAGCGCTCCCAGGTTCGCACCAGCGTTGCGCACCTTTGATGCGCTGCCTTCACTAATTTCCAGAAAAGGCAAAAAAAAACGATATTTTAAAATTTCCGTTCTGAAAGATAGTGAAAAAAACGGAACGCGGGTGCCATCTTGAGCCCTTCCTGATGCGCAGCCCAGGCAAGTTGTGCGCACCAAGGTGCCCACCCTGGCGGAGGTGCGCGCCCGGGGCAAACCGGGCTCCGACTTCGTGCACTGCATGGTGCCCACCAAGGCGCGCAACCCAGCCAAGGTGCCCACCGCAGCGAAGGTGCACGCGAGGTGCGCACCCGAGGTGCACACCCGGGGCAAACCGGGCTCCGACTTCGTGCACGCCGCACCTTGGAGCACACTTCAGAGCGCTCCTTGGTACGCACCAGGGCGCGCAACCCAGCCAAGGTGCTCACCCCGGCGAAGGTGCACGCGAGGTGCGCACCCGGGGCAAACCGGGCTCGGACTTCGTGCACGCCGCACCTTGGAGCACACATCGGAGCGCTCCCGGGTTCGCACCAGCATTGCGCACCTTTGATGCGCTGCCTTCACTAATTTCCAGAAAAGGCAAAAAAAAGAAAAAAATGAGATTTTAAAATTTCCGTTTTGAAAGATAGTGAAAAAAACGGAACGCGGGTGCCATCTTGAGCCCGCCCTGGTGTGCAGCCCAGGCAAGTTGTGCGCACCAAGGCACCCACCCTGGCCAAGGTGGGTCACGGGGTGGGTCCTAGGGTGGGTAACGGGGTGGGTACTAAGGTGCGTGCCAAGGTGGGTCATAGGGTGGGTGCCAAGGTGGGCACCAGGGTGGGTGTGCACCAACCCTAGCCAGGGTAGGTCACGGGGTGGTTGTCGGGGTGGGCGTCAAGGAGCCAAGGTGGGTGGCAAGTAGCCAAGTTGCGTGCCAAGGTGGGTGTCGGGGTGGGTGCCAAGGATCCAAGGTGGGTGCCAAGGAACCAAGGTGGGTGTCTGGGTGGGTGCCGAGGTGGGAGCCAGGGTGGGTCCCAAGGTGAGTGCAAAGGTGGGTGCCAGGGTCAAGGTGAGTGCCAATGTGGGTTCCAAGGTGCCAGGGTCAGGGTGAGTGCCAATGTGGGTTCAAAGGTGCTAAGTTGGGTGCGAGGTTGGGTGCGAGGGTGGGTGGGTGCCAAGGTGTGCTAGGTGGAAGCCCGGGTGGGTCGGCATCCCATGGGTGTCGAGTTGGGTGCCTGATGGGTGCTTCTTGTCAAGTTTTAGTCGTCGGGACTCATTTCGAGCCTTAGAGGTCGTTTCTTGTCCGGTTGCCCTGTCTTCGACCTGGGAACCCAATTTTGGTCCTCGGGTCCCATTTTTTTTTGTCTCGCATCCCACTTTTGGCCTGTGGCCTTTTCGGGGTCGATTCTCGTTTTGGGCATCAGAGCATGTTTCTTCTCCTAAAACCCAATATTTGTTTATTAAGTCTCGGAACACATTTTTGTTCTCGTGGACCCATCATGGGTCTTGGAACGCATTTGTGGTCCTTGGGTCCCATTTTGCATCCCGAAACTTGTGTTTTGGTGCTTGATCCCTATTTTGGGTGCCCACCTTGCACCAAGTGCGCACCCGGGGCAAACCGAGCGCCTTGGTGCACCGGGGCAAGATCGAGCGTGCACCCGAGGCGCCCCGAACATGCACCAAGGTGCACTCGGCCCACATGTGAGCGCAGGTCGTTGCGCCCGAGGTGGTGTGTGGGCACCGCGTTGCAGACGGGACACTGCACGCACACGACGCCCCCTCCAGGTGCACGCACGTAGGCCGGGCCGGGTGCACACCCGACGCCCTAGCAAGGTGCGCGCACCCGGGCAGGGCTCACACTTGGCGAACGGGGCGCACTTCGCGAGGGAGGGTGTGCACCTCGACGGGGGTGGGTGGCCGGGGTGGATTCGCACGTGGGTCGCGGTTTGCTAAGTACACACTGCGACAAGCTCATAACGGGTGCGATCATACCAGCGTTAGTGCACCGGATCCCATCAGAACTCCGCAGTTAAGCGCGCTTGGGCCGGAGTAGTACTGGGATGGGTGACCTCCCGGGAAGTCCCGGTGTTGCACCCTTTTTTAGTTTTTCGCCGGGCGTCGCAATGCTATTTGAATAAACCTTTTGCCCGTTTGCGTTCTCGTCGGGGCCGGGCCGGGCCGGGGTGCGCTGCCCGCACTACCGCGCGCGCGGGGGCGACACCGAGCGCGCACCCGAGGCGCCCCGAGCACACAGGCCACGGTGCAACCCGGGCGTTGTGCGCGCACCCCGGTGCGCCCGAGGTGCTGCGCGCGCACCCAGGTGAAATCGGTGTGCACCTCGGCCAGTGCGCGCTCGGTCGAGTCGCGCACGTTGGCCAAGGTGCACGGTGATGTTTCTTACTCTAAGGTTCCGCACCAGACGCCCGGGACAGGTGAGCGAAGCTGGGCGGGGCCGGGTGCGCGGCCGGGGCAGGTGCACGCAGCTGGAGAGAGCTTTGGAGCACACTTCGGAGCGCACCAATGATGCGCTCCATTCAAAAGTTTCCTGAAAAGGCAAAAAAAGTTGAGATTATAGAATTTCCCACTTGAGAGATTGTAAAAAAAAAAAATTTAAAATGAAGGAAACGCGGGTGCCAAGGTGTGCGCAGCCCAGCCAAGGTGTGCGCACCAAGGCGCCCACCCTGGCGAAGGTGCACGCAAGGTGCGCACCCGAGGCAAACCGGACAATTAACCCAACTTTCGACTTCGCGCGCACCTTGGAGCGCACTTCGGAGCGCTCCTTGGTGCGCACCAATCTTGGGCACCTCGGAGTGCACCATGGCGCCCACCAAGGTGCGCACCCGGGGCAAACCGAGCTCCGACTTCGTGCGCACCTTGGAGCGCACGAAAGGTGCGCACCATGGCGCCCACCAAGGTGCGCAGCCCAGCCAAGGCGTGCGCATCAAGGTGCGCACCCTGGCGAAGGTGCGCACCCGGGGCAAACCGAGCTCCGACTTCGTGCGCACCTTGGAGCGCACAAAAGGTGCGCAACCCAGCCAAGGTGTGCGCACCCCGGTCAAACCGAGCTCCGAATCGTGCGCACCAGAGGTGCACGCCATCGTGCGCACCTTGGAGCACACTTCGGAGCCCTCCTTGGTGCGCGCCGATGTTGCGCACCTCGGAGCGCACCCGGGGAAAACAATGCAATTAACCCGACTTTCGACTTCGTGGGCACCTCGGAGCGCTCTCGGGTTCGCACCTCGGAGCACACCGAGGTGCGCACCTTTGATGCGCTGCCTTCACCAATTTCCAGAAAAGGCAAGAAAACATTGAGAAGGTGTGCGCACCGAGGTGCCCACCCTGGCGAAGGTGCACGCGAGGTGCGCACCCGGGGCAAACCGGGCTCCGACTTCGTGCACGCCGCACCTTGGAGCACACTTCGGAGCGCTCCTTGGTGCGCACCAGGGCGCGCAACCCAGCCGAGGTGCCCACCCCGGCGAAGGTGCACGCGAGGTGCGCACCCGGGGCAAACCGGGCTCCGACTTCGTGCACGCCATGGTGCCCACCGCGGCGAAGGTGCACGCGAGGTGCGCACCCGGGGCAAACCGGGCTCCGACTTCGTGCACGCCGCACCTTGGAGCACACTTCGGAGCGCTCCTTGGTGCGCACCATGGTGCCCACCAGGGCGCGCAACCCCGCCGAAGGTGCACGCGAGGTGCGCACCCGGGGCAAACCGGGCTCCGACTTCGTGCACGCCGCACCTTGGAGCACACTTCGGAGCGCTCCTTGGTGCGCACCATGGTGCCCACCAGGGCGCGCAACCCCGCCGAAGGTGCACGCGAGGTGCGCACCCGGGGCAAACCGGGCTCCGACTTCGTGCACGCCATGGTGCGCACCGCGGCGAAGGTGCGCACCCGGGGCAAACCGGGCTCCGACTTCGTGCACGCCGCACCTTGGAGCACACTTCGGAGCGCTCCTTGGTGCGCACCAGGGCGCGCAACCCAGCCGAGGTGCCCACCCCGGCGAAGGTGCACGCGAGGTGCGTACCCGGGGCAAACCGGGCTCCGACTTCGTGCACGCCGCACCTTGGAGCACACTTCGGAGCGCTCCTTGGTGCGCACCATGGTGCCCACCAGGCCGCGCAACCCAGCCAAGGTGTGCGCACCAAGGTGCACGCGAGGTGCGCACCCGGGGCAAACCGGGGTCCGACTTCGTGCACGCCGCACCTTGGAGCACACATCGGGGCGCTCCCGGGTTCGCACCGGCGTTGCGCACCGTGGTGGGCACCTCGGAGCACACCAAGGTGGGCAGCGAGGTGCGCACCTTTGATGCGATGCCTTCACTAATTTCCATAAAAGGCAAAAAAAAAACGAGATTTTAAAATTTCCGTTTTGAAAGATAGTGAGAAAAAGGGAATGCTGGTGCCATCTTGAGCCCGCCCTGGTGCGCAGCCCAGCCAAGGTGTGCGCACCAAGGTGCCCACCCTGGCGAAGGTGCGCGCCCGGGCAATTAACCCAACTTCCAACTTCGCGCGCGCCAGGGTGGGAGCGCACCCAACAACCGGGCCTGGGAAGAGCCAATGCGAGAAACCCCACCAAACGCTCTGACAAAAAAAGAGGGGGCGCTCCAGTAACCCCGCTTCGGAGCGCACCCTGGGCAAACCCAGCCAAGGTGCCCACCCCGGCCAAGGTGCAGGCGAGGTGCGCACCCGGGGCAAACCGGGCTCCGACAACGTGCACGCCGCACCTTGGAGCACACTTCGTAGCGCTCCCGGGTGCGCACCTCAGAGCACACCAAGGTGGGCAGCGAGGTGCGCACCTTTGATGCGCTGCCTTCACTAATTTCCAGAAAAGGCAAAAAAAAAAGGAGATTTTAAAATTTCCGTTTTGAAAGATAGTGAAAAAAACGGAACGCGCGTGCCATCTTGAGCCCGCCCTGGTGCGCAGCCCAGGTAAGGTGCCCACCCTGGCAAAGGTGCGCACCCGGGCAATTAACCCTACTTCCGACTTCGTGCGCGCCAGGGTGGCAACCGGGCCTCGGAAGAGCCAATGCGAGAAACCCCACCAAACGCTCCGACAAAAAAAGAGGCGGCGCTCCAATAACCCCGCTTCGGAGCGCAGCCGGGGCAAACCCAGCCAAGGTGCCCACCCCGACGAAGGTGCACGCGAGGTGCGCACCCGGGGCAAACCGGGCTCCGACAACGTGCACG
>NW_026728990.1:155000-170000 GCF_030272615.1 Cryptomeria japonica | reverse complement strand
GGGAGAGAGAAGCCAAGGAGACCACGAGAGTGCTGAGAGTGGGACAGCGCTGAATAGGCGGGAGAAGCCTGCGCGTATAAACGGAGATATATATCCAATTGCAACGAAGGAACGTGCCAAAGATCGAGAACAATGGCAGAAATGCTAGTAACGTGCACTTCGGGACCAACGCATCACCGGAAGACAACCGCCAAACATCGAAAGAGTCGCGATGCTCCGCAACCTACGTGCAAAGCGGTCGCACACCGGGTAAGGGAGTGAGAGCCCCAAACATAGCTGGGCGAGGCGCTCACTCCGCTCTTTAATATCTCGTTAATACCGCCAAGGAAATGGCACAAGCACACACACACAAGCATCCTCGGAAGAGGACAGTTCGAGTGACAGGTCAAATCCAAGAGTTCCGAAGACTACCTCCAGGAACAATCGGGAACAAGACCGATTACAAGTCGTCGAGTCTGTTACTGGGCGAACACGAGATGCGCACAGGAAATCGATCAGCCCTCACAATGGCCCAAGGCCAGAGATCGGACTGCTACGATTTACCCCAACAATCATCGTGCCACTCTTCGCAGAGAGGTGATAGACGCCAACGAGCCCGCGCATAGCAATCGAGGTGTAAAAAGGGCGTTGAAGGCAGGAAGCCTGGACGAAAGAGGCTACGAGGTCACCTCGAAGCGGTCTAAGAATCGGGCGCACTTGGGGCGACTACCAGTGCCAACCCCTTATCCCGCGGTGCGTCCGACACACAGAAATTTCCAAGGCGGCCAAGGAGCCTCCCCGCATAGCAATCGGGGTGTGAGGTTACGGATGCAGCATTGATAGCAATCGAGGTGTGAGGCGAAGGATGCAGAAGTGAGAGCCGAGGGATGTAGCAGAGATAGCAATCGGGGTGTGTGATGCAGAAGAGATAGCAATCGAGGTGTGCGGTGGGAAGGGCCCAGCAGCCAGAATGCATGAAGCGACGGATGAAGCAGTGATGACAACCGGGCTGTGAGGAGAGGAGGGATGCAGCCAAGAAAGCAATCAGGGCTCGAGGCAAGGGATGCATCAAGGATAGCAATCATGTTGTGAGGCGAGATTCCAAAGGCTAAACGTGAGAGGCTGCAGGGTCGACTCAGAGAGGTCTATGCATGTGAGAGGCTGAAAGCAAGGTCGACTCGGAGCGGTCTATGCATCGGGCGCGCTTGGGGCGACTACCAGTGCCAACCCCTTATCCCGCGACGCGTCCGACAAAGAGAACGTTCCAAGGCGGCAGAGGAGGTTACCAGCCGAAGGATGCAGTAGCAATAACAGGTATAGTTCCGCGGCGGCCGAGAAGACTCACCGCATAGGAATCGGGATGCGAGGCGAGGGATGCGGCGGGAAGGCCCCGACGGCTAAACGGAAGAGGCTGCAGGGCCGCCTCGGAATGGTCCAAGCATCGGATGCGATTGGGACGACTACCAGTGCCAACCCCTTATCCCGCGATGCGTCCGATACACAGATAGTTCCAAGGCGGCCGAGGAGCCTCACCGCATATCAATCGGGGTGCGAGGCGAGGGATGGGGCGGGAAGGCCCCAACGGCTAGACGGAAGAGGCTTCAGGGCCACCTCGGAATGGTCCAAGCATCGGACGCGCTTGGGGCGACTGCCAGTGCCAACCCCTTATCCCGCGATGCGTCCGATACACAGATGGTTCCAAGGCGGCCGAGGAGCCTCACCGCATAGCAATCGGGGGTGCGAGGCGAGGGATGGGGCGGGAAGGCCCCAACGGCTAGACGGAAGAGGCTTCAGGGCCGCCTAGGAATGGTCCAAGCATCGGACACGCTTGGGGCGACTACCAGTGACAGCCCCCTATCCCGCGATGCGTCCGATACGAAGATGGTTCCAAGGCGGCCGAGGAGCCTCACCGCATAGCAATCGGGGTGCGAGGTGGGGGATGCGGCGAGATGGCCCCAACGGCTAGACGGAAGAGGCCACAGGGCCGCGTCGGAATAGTCCAAGCATCGGACGCGCTTGGGGCGACTACCAGTGACAACCCCTTATCCCGCGATGCGTCCGATACGAAGATAGTTCCAAGGCGGCCGAGGAGCCTCACCGCATAGCAATCGGGGTGCGAGGTGGGGGATGCGGCGAGATGGCCCCAACGGCTAGACGGAAGAGGCTGCAGGGCCGCCTCGGAATAGTCCAAGCATCGGACGCGCTTGGGGCCACTACCAGTGACAACCCCTTATCCCGCAATGCGTCCGATACGAAGATAGTTCCAAGGCGGCCGAAGAGCCTCACCGCATAGCAATCGGGGTGCGAGGTGGGGGATGCGGCGAGATGGCCCCAACGGCTAGACGGAAGAGGCCACAGGGCCGCCTCGGAATAGTCCAAGCATCGGACGCGCTTGGGGCGACTACCAGTGACAACCCCTTATCCCGCGATGCGTCCGATACGAAGATAGTTCCCAGGCGGCCGAGGAGCCTCACCGCATAGCAATCGGGGTGCGAGGCGAGGGATGCGGCGAGATGGCCCCAAAGGCTAGACGGAAGAGGCTGCAGGGCTGCCTCGGAATAGTCCAAGCATCGGACACGCTTGGGGCGACTACCACTGCCAACCCCTTATCCCGCGATGCGTTCGATACACAGATAGTTCCGAGGCGGCCGAGGAGGTGGGGGATGCAGCGAGATGGCCCCAACGGCTAGACGGAAGAGGCTGCAGGGCCGCCTCGGAATAGTCCAAGCATCGGACGCGCTTGGGGCGACTACCAGTGACAACCCCTTATCCCGCGATGCGTCCGATACACAGATAGTTCCGAGGCGGCCAAGGAGCCTCACCGCATAGCAATCGTGGTGCGAGGTGGGGGATGCGGCGAGATGGCCCCAACGGCTAGACGGAAGAGGCTGCAGGGCCGCCTCGGAATGGTCCAAGCATCGGATGCGCTTGGGGCGACTACCACTGCCAACCCCTTATCCCGCGATGCGTCCGATACACAGATAGTTCCAAGGCGGCCGAGGAGCCTCACAGCATAGCAATCAGGGTGCGAGGCGAGGGATGCGGCGAGAAAGCCCCAACGGCTAGAGGGAAGAGGCTTCAGGTCCGCCTCGGAATGGTCCAAGCATCGGACGCGCTTGGGGCGACTACCAGTGACAACCCCTTATCCCGCGACGCGTCCGATACACAGATAGTTCCAAGGCGGCCGAGGAGCCTCACCGCATAGCAATCGGGGTGCGAGGCGAGGGATGCGGCGAGAAGGACCCAACGGCTACACGGAAGAGGCTTCGGGGCCGCCTCGGAATGGTCCAAGCATCGGACGCGCTTGGGGCGACTACCAGTGACAACCCCTTATCCCGCGACGCGTCCGATACACAGATAGTTCCAAGGCGGCCGAGGAGCCTCACCGCATAGCAATCGGGGTGCGAGGCGAGGGATGCGGCGAGAAGGACCCAACGGCTACACGGAAGAGGCTTCGGGGCCGCCTCGGAATGGTCCAAGCATCGGACGCGCTTGGGGCGACTACCAGTGACAACCCCTTATCCCGCGACGCGTCCGATACACAGATAGTTCCAAGGCGGCCGAGGAGCCTCACCGCATAGCAATCGGGGTGCGAGGCGAGGGATGCGGCGAGAAGGACCCAACGGCTAGACGGAAGAGGCTTCGGGTCCGCCTCGGAATGGTCCAAGCATCGGACGCGCTTGGGGCGACTACCAGTGACAACCCCTTATCCCGCGACGCGTCCGATACACAGATAGTTCCAAGGCGGCCGAGGAGCCTCACCGCATAGCAATCGGGGTGCGAGGCGAGGGATGCGGCGAGAAGGACCCAACGGCTAGACGGAAGAGGCTTCGGGTCCGCCTCGGAATGGTCCAAGCATCGGACGCGCTTGGGGCGACTACCAGTGACAACCCCTTATCCCGCGACGCGTCCGATACACAGATAGTTCCAAGGCGGCCGAGGAGCCTCACCGCATAGCAATCGGGGTGCGAGGCGAGGGATGCGGCGAGAAGGACCCAACGGCTAGACGGAAGAGGCTTCGGGTCCGCCTCGGAATGGTCCAAGCATCGGACGCGCTTGGGGCGACTACCAGTGACAACCCCTTATCCCGCGACGCGTCCGATACACAGATAGTTCCGAGGCGGCCGAGGAGCCTCACCGCATAGCAATCGGGGTGCGAGGCGAAGGATGCGGCGAGAAGGACCCAACGGCTAGACGGAAGAGGCTTCGGGTCCGCCTCGGAATGGTCTAAGCATCGGACGCGCTTGGGGCGACTACCAGTGACAACCCCTTATCCCGCGACGCGTCCGATACACAGATAGTTCCAAGGCGGCCGAGGAGCCTCACCGCATAGCAATCGGGGTGCGAGGCGAGGGATGCGGCGAGAAGGACCCAACGGCTAGACGGAAGAGGCTTCAGGGCCGCCTCGGAATGGTCCAAGCATCGAACGCGCTTGGGGCGACTACCAGTGACAACCCCTTATCCCGCGACGCGTCCGATACACAGATAGTTCCGAGGCGGCCGAGGAGCCTCACCGCATAGCAATCGGGGTGCGAGGCGAGGGATGCGGCGAGAAGGACCCAACGGCTAGACGGAAGAGGCTTCAGGGCCGCCTCGGAATGGTCCAAGCATCGGACGCGCTTGGGGCGACTACCAGTGACAACCCCTTATCCCGCGACGCGTCCGATACACAGATAGTTCCGAGGCGGCCGAGGAGCCTCACCGCATAGCAATCGGGGTGCGAGGCGAGGGATGCGGCGAGAA
Source organism: Cryptomeria japonica (assembly GCF_030272615.1). Lineage (NCBI taxonomy): Eukaryota > Viridiplantae > Streptophyta > Pinopsida > Cupressales > Cupressaceae > Cryptomeria > Cryptomeria japonica. The sequence goes on along the minus strand of NW_026728990.1, from coordinate 165,278 downwards.
GGACCCAACGGCTAGACGGAAGAGGCTTCAGGGCCGCCTCGGAATGGTCCAAGCATCGGACGCGCTTGGGGCGACTACCAATGACAACCCCTTATCCCGCGACGCGTCCGATACACAGATAGTTCCGAGGCGGCCGAGGAGCCTCACCGCATAGCAATCGGGGTGCGAGGCGAGGGATGCGGCGAGAAGGACCCAACGGCTAGACGGAAGAGGCTTCAGGGCCGCCTCGGAATGGTCCAAGCATCGGACGCGCTTGGGGCGACTACCAGTGACAACCCCTTATCCCGCGACGCGTCCGATACACAGATAGTTCCGAGGCGGCCGAGGAGCCTCACCGCATAGCAATCGGGGTGCGAGGCGAGGGATGCGGCGAGAAGGACCCAACGGCTAGACGGAAGAGGCTTCAGGGCCGCCTCGGAATGGTCCAAGCATCGGACGCGCTTGGGGCGACTACCGTTGCCAACCCCTTATCCCGCGATGCGTCTGATACACAGATAGTTCCGAGGCGGCCGAGGAGCCTCACCGCATAGCAATCGGGTTGCGAGGCAGATTATTGGGAAGGGAACCCCCTGGGATGCGGCTCAAGCAGTGCCCAAAGGGACTGGAATGCGGAATCACATCGAGAGACCCAAATGCTATACGAGGGCTCAAATCGAATTATCGATTTGGCCACGACATGGACGCATCGGAACGACTACCTTTGCCGAACCACTCGCAATTGCATCCATACCGAAACCAATAGACATTTCCGTTAGAGCCCTCGCATAGCATTCGGGAATCTCGCATGCCCCTCTAAATCGACCAATGCTGGCGCTCAATGAAAATCCGAGCGCTACCACCGTTCGAGCGCCAGCATTGGTCGAGTTAGAGGGGCACGGGGGAGAATGCTCCAGTCAACACCTCCCCTATATAAGTTATTTGTCCGATTCTCGCACAACCGTAGTCTGCCTCGTCGAATCAAACAACGGTCCCAGATTCCGACTTCCGTTCCGTAGAGACCCAAAAGCTAGATGGAGGCTCGCAAGAAAGAGAGTCGGCGCATAGCAATCGGGTTTCTCGAACGTTTAGGGACCGAGCTCACTTGCAGATAGGGCAAAATCCGCCAAGCAACCCAAAAGCTAGACGGGGGCTCGAATCGAATCGCCTAGGCGGCCACAACAACGACGTGTTGGATCGACTACCAGTGCCAAACCATTCAGCAAGACTAGTCTGTGTCGAGGCCGGATAGAGATTCTCAGAGAGCGCCCGCATAGCATTTAGGAGACCTGCCGCGTCCCTCACACTCGACAAATGGTGGTGCACGTTTATAAATCCGAGCGATCCCAACCCTTTCAAGCACCAACATCGGTCGAGATAGAGGGGCACGGAGGGGGCTGCGTGAGACAACACAGTCCCCTATATAAGTTATTTGTCCGATTCTCACACATCCGAAGAATGGTCATCAAATCGGACAACAGCCCAAACTTCCGACTTCCGTCCCAGAAAGCCCAAGAGCTATCTAAAACGTTCATGGCCGGAACTCGATCGCGGCTATACCAGTCCGCCAAGCAACCCAAAAGCTAGACTGGAGCTCTAGTCGAATCACCTCTGTGGCCATTGCAAGGACGTGTTGGAGCGACTACCATTGCCGAACCATTCCGCAGGTCGAGTCCATACCAAGGCCGCATAGAGATTCACGATGAGCTCCTGCATAGCAATCAGGAGACTTGCCGTGTCCATCACAATCGATAAATCCTGGTGCAAGATTTTTGCATCCGAGCGCTCCAACCAGTCGAGCACCAGCATCAATCGACATAAACGGGCACGGGGGGAGGATGCTCGAGAACACTACCTCCCCTATATAAGTTATTTGTCCGATTCTCAAGCAGCCGAAGTCTGGTCATCGAATCGGGTCAAAGACCACAACTTCCGACTTTACCCACAATGCAAGTCATCGAATCGAACATCGGCCCCCGAGTCGGACTCCATGCGTATGTCAGGTCATCGGACCCAAATTCCGCCTTCCTGCGCATGGCGGGCCATCAATATCAACTCGGTCATCGGACCCAAACTCCGCCTTTTTGCGTATGGCACGCCTTCAAATCGGTCATCGGACCCAAATTCCGCCTTCCTGTGCATGGCGGGCCATCAACATCAACTCGGTCATCGGACCCAAATTCCGCCTTTCTGCGCATGGCACGCCATCAACTCGGTCATCGGACCCAAATTCCGCCTTCCTGCGCATGGCAGGTCATCGGACACAAATTCAGACCTCGCCAATATGCCTACGTATCGAATCGGTCATCGGACCCAACTTCCGACTTCATCCATACTGTAGGGTCTTTGAGGTTGGCGCGGTGCGCTCAACCCAGGGAGTCGACCCATCGAAGCATACACCTCCCCTATATAAGCTATTTGTCCGATTCCCACACCTGTGTAGTTTGCACCTCTGACCAGGACATCGACCCCAACTTCCGAACTCGACTGCAACGACGGCACCAGCGCCTTGGTGCGCACCTTGCGACGCACAGTCCCAACATTCGCCTTCCTGCACATGGCAGGTCATCGGACCCAAATTCCGACCTCGCGAGTATGCCTACATATCGAATCGGTCATCGGACCCAACTTCCGACTTCATCCATACCGTAGGGTCTTTGAGGTTGGCGCGGTGCGCTCAACCCGGGGAGTCGACCCAACGAAGCATACACCTCCCCTATATAAGCTATTTGTCCGATTCCCACACCTGTGTAGTTTGCACCTCCGATCAAGACATCGACCCCAACTTCCGAACTCGCCTCCAACGACCGAACCAGCGCCTTGGTGCGCACCTTGCAACGCACAGTGCCAACATTCGCCTTCCTGCACGTGGCAGGTCATCGGACCCAAATTCCGACCTCGCGAGTATGCCTACATATCGAATCGGTCATCGGACCCAACTTCCGACTTCATCCATACCGTAGGGTCTTTGAGGTTGGCGCGGTGCGCTCAACCCGGGGAGTCGACCCAACGAAGCATACACCTCCCCTATATAAGCTATTTGTCCGATTCCCACACCTGTGTAGCTTGCACCTCCGATCAGGACATCGACCCCAACTTCCGAACTCGACTAAAAAGACCGCACCAGCGCCTTGGTGTGCACCTTGCAACGCACAGTGTCAACATTCGCCTTCCTGCACATGGCAGGTCATCGGACCCAAATTCCGACCTCATGAGCATACCTACTAATCGAATTGGTCATCGGACCCAACTTCCGACTTCATCCATACCGTAGGGTCTTTGAGGTTGGCGCGGTGCGCTCAACCTGGGGAGTCGACCCATCGAAGCATACACCTCCCCTATATAAGCTATTTGTCCGATTCCGACACCTGTGTAGTTTGCACCTCCGCTCAGGACATCGACCCCAACTTCCGAACTCGCCTGCAACGACCGAACCAGCGCCTTGGTGCGCACCAAAAGTGCGCACTTTTGGAGGGCACTTTTGTGCGCTCCAAAGGTGCGCACTTTTGGAGGGCACTTTTCTGCGCTCCAAAGGTGCGCACTTTTGGAGGGCACTTTTTGGAGGGCACTTTTCTGCGCTCCAAAGGTGCGCACTTTTGGAGGGCACTTTTTGGAGGGCACTTTTCTGCGCTCCAAAGGTGCGCACTTTTGGAGGGCACTTTTTGGAGGGCACTTTTCTGCGCTCCAAAGGTGCGCACTTTTGGAGGGCACTTTTTGGAGGGCACTTTTCTGCGCTCCAAAGGTGCGCACTTTTGGAGGGCACTTTTTGGAGGGCACTTTTCTGCGCTCCAAAGGTGCGCACTTTTGGAGGGCACTTTTCTGCGCTCCAAAGGTGCGCACTTTTGGAGGGCACTTTTTGGAGGGCACTTTTCTGCGCTCCAAAGGTGCGCACTTTTGGAGGGCACTTTTTGGAGGGCACTTTTCTGCGCTCCAAAGGTGCGCACTTTTGGAGGGCACTTTTTGGAGGGCACTTTTCTGCGCTCCAAAGGTGCGCACTTTTGGAGGGCACTTTTGTGCACTCCAAAGGTGCGCACTTTTGGAGGGCACTTTTCCTGTGCTCCAAAGGTGCACACCTAGGTGAGCACCTTCGACCACACCTTGTAGCACACCAAACTCTGACTTTCGACTTCATCCGCAATGCAGGGTCTTTGAGGTTGGCGCAATGCGCACAACCAGGGGAGTCGACCCATCAAACCCAACACCTCCCCTATATAAGCTATTTGTCTGATTCTCATACATGCGTAGCCTGCAGGAGCAATTAGGACATCGACCCCAACTTTCGGCTTCTAAACGAAAACAAGGTCTTTGAGGTTGGTGTAATGCGAACAACTAGGGGAGTCAACCCATCAAACCCAACACCTCCCCTATATAAGCTATTTGTCTGATTCTCATACATGTGTAGTCTACAGGAGCAATTAGGACATCGACCCCAACTTTTGACTTCTTAACGAAAACAAGGTCTTTGAGGTTGACGTAATGCGCACAACCAGGGGAGTCGACCCATCAAACCCAACACCTCCCCTATATAAGCTATTTGTCCGATTCTCATACATGTGTAGCCTGCAGGAGCCATTAGGACATTGACCCCAACTTTTGACTTCTTAACGAAAACAAGGTCTTTGAGGTTGGCGTAATGCGCACAACCAAGGGAGTTGACCCATCAAACCCAACACCTCCCCTATATAAGCTATTTGTCTGATTCTCATACATGTGTAGCCTGCAACAACGATTAGGACATCCACCCCAACTTCTGAATTCGTCTGCGTTGACCGCACCAAAGGTGCACGCCTTGGTGCTCACCAAAATCCGACTTCCGACTTCTTCTGCTATGCGGGGTCTTTGAGGTTGGCGCAGTGCGCACAACCAGGGGAGTCAACCCACCGAATGCAACACCTCCCCTATATAAGCTATTTGTCTGATTCTCATACATGCGTAGACTGCAGCAATGATTAGGACATCCACCCCAACTTTTGACTTCTTAAACAAGACAGGGTCTTTGAAGTTGGTGCAGTGCACACAACCAGGGGAGTCGACCCATCAAACGCAACACCTCCCCTATATAAAGCTATTTGTCCGATTCTCATACGTGTAGTCTGCAGCAGCGATTAGGACATCGACCCCAACTTCCGAATTCGTTTGCATTGACCGCACCAAAGGTGCACGCCTTGGTGTGCACCCTGGAGTGCACTTTGGTGCTCACCTCGGTGCACACTTTGGTGTGCACCTCGGTGTGCACCAAAGGTGCGCACCTTGGAGCGCACCAAAGGTGTACACTTTGGAGCGCACCACATAGGGTCTTTGAGAGGTTGGCGCAGTGCGCACACCAAGGTGGGTGTTGAGGTGCGTGCCGAGGTGGGTGGGTGCTAGGGTGCGCTCCATGGTGGGTGCCAGGGTGGGTGCGTGCTAGGGTGGATTCCAAAGAGGGTCATAGGGTGGGTGCCAAGGTGGGTTGGTGATATAGTGGGTTCAAAGGTGGGTACTAGGGTGGGTTCCAAGGTGGGTCACAAGTTGGGTGCCAGGATGCGTGGGTGTTAGGTTGGGTGCCAAGGTGGGCTCCTGCGTGGGTGGGTGCTAGGGTGGGTTTCAAGGTGGACGCGAGGGCGGGTGCCAAGGTGGGTAACAAGTTGGGTGTTAGGATGGGTGAGTGCTAGAGTGGGTGCCAAGGTGGGTGGGTGCTAAGGTGGATGCCAAGGTGGTTCACAGGGTGGGTGGGTTCTAGGGTGAGTTCCAAGGTGGGTCACAGGTTCAGTGCTAGGGTGGGTGTCAAGGCGGGTGTCGAGGTGCCTGGGTGCTAGGGTGTGGATGCCAATGTGGGTCATAGGGTGGGTACTAGGGTGGGCTGCAATGTGGGTGCCAAGGTGGGTAACATGCTCGGTGGGTTCTAAATTGGGTGCCAGGGTGGGTGTGCACCCACCTTGCCCGAGGTGGGTGCCAAGGTGCCAGTGTGGGTGGGTGCTAAGGTGGATGCCAAGGTGGGTGAGAAGGTGGGTGATAGGTTGAGTGGTAGGATGGGTGGGTGCCAAGATGGGTCACAGGGTGGGTGCAAGGGTGGGTAGGTGCTAGGGTTGGTGTCAGGGTGGGTGGGTGCTAGGTTGGGTTCCAAGGTGGGTGCGAGGGTGAGTGTCAAGGTGGGTCACAGGTTAGGTGCTAGGATGGGTGAGTGCTAGGGTGCAAAGGTGCCAGGGTGGGTGCTAGGATGGGTCGATGCTAGGGTGAGTGGCAAGGTGGGTCCACAAGTGTCAAGGTGGGTGCCGAGGTGGGTGCCAAGTCGGCGACTGCTATGGTGGATGCCAAGGTGGGTCACGGGGTGGGTGCCAAGTTGCTAGGTTGGGTTCCAAGGTGGGTGCCAACGTGGGTGCTAGGGTGCGTGGGTTAAAGGGTGTGTCACAACGTGGGTGCCAGGATGGGTGCGCACCCACACTGGCCAAGACGGGTGCGGGTGCAAGGTTGGGTTCCAAGCCCGGTCACAGGCTGGGTGCTAGGATGGGTGGGTGCCAAGGTGGGCACCAGGGTGGGTGCACCCACCCTGGCCAAGGTGGGTCACGGGGTGGGTCCTAGGGTGGGTAACGGGGTGGGTACTAAGGTGCGTGCCAAGGTGGGTCATAGGGTGGGTGCCAAGGTGGGCACCAGGGTGGGTGTGCACCAACCCTAGCCAGGGTAGGTCACGGGGTGGTTGTCGGGGTGGGCGTCAAGGAGCCAAGGTGGGTGGCAAGTAGCCAAGTTGCGTGCCAAGGTGGGTGTCGGGGTGGGTGCCAAGGATCCAAGGTGGGTGCCAAGGAACCAAGGTGGGTGTCTGGGTGGGTGCCGAGGTGGGAGCCAGGGTGGGTCCCAAGGTGAGTGCAAAGGTGGGTGCCAGGGTCAAGGTGAGTGCCAATGTGGGTTCCAAGGTGCCAGGGTCAGGGTGAGTGCCAATGTGGGTTCAAAGGTGCTAAGTTGGGTGCGAGGTTGGGTGCGAGGGTGGGTGGGTGCCAAGGTGTGCTAGGTGGAAGCCCGGGTGGGTCGGCATCCCATGGGTGTCGAGTTGGGTGCCTGATGGGTGCTTCTTGTCAAGTTTTAGTCGTCGGGACTCATTTCGAGCCTTAGAGGTCGTTTCTTGTCCGGTTGCCCTGTCTTCGACCTGGGAACCCAATTTTGGTCCTCGGGTCCCATTTTTTTTTGTCTCGCATCCCACTTTTGGCCTGTGGCCTTTTCGGGGTCGATTCTCGTTTTGGGCATCAGAGCATGTTTCTTCTCCTAAAACCCAATATTTGTTTATTAAGTCTCGGAACACATTTTTGTTCTCGTGGACCCATCATGGGTCTTGGAACGCATTTGTGGTCCTTGGGTCCCATTTTGCATCCCGAAACTTGTGTTTTGGTGCTTGATCCCTATTTTGGGTGCCCACCTTGCACCAAGTGCGCACCCGGGGCAAACCGAGCGCCTTGGTGCACCGGGGCAAGATCGAGCGTGCACCCGAGGCGCCCCGAACATGCACCAAGGTGCACTCGGCCCACATGTGAGCGCAGGTCGTTGCGCCCGAGGTGGTGTGTGGGCACCGCGTTGCAGACGGGACACTGCACGCACACGACGCCCCCTCCAGGTGCACGCACGTAGGCCGGGCCGGGTGCACACCCGACGCCCTAGCAAGGTGCGCGCACCCGGGCAGGGCTCACACTTGGCGAACGGGGCGCACTTCGCGAGGGAGGGTGTGCACCTCGACGGGGGTGGGTGGCCGGGGTGGATTCGCACGTGGGTCGCGGTTTGCTAAGTACACACTGCGACAAGCTCATAACGGGTGCGATCATACCAGCGTTAGTGCACCGGATCCCATCAGAACTCCGCAGTTAAGCGCGCTTGGGCCGGAGTAGTACTGGGATGGGTGACCTCCCGGGAAGTCCCGGTGTTGCACCCTTTTTTAGTTTTTCGCCGGGCGTCGCAATGCTATTTGAATAAACCTTTTGCCCGTTTGCGTTCTCGTCGGGGCCGGGCCGGGCCGGGGTGCGCTGCCCGCACTACCGCGCGCGCGGGGGCGACACCGAGCGCGCACCCGAGGCGCCCCGAGCACACAGGCCACGGTGCAACCCGGGCGTTGTGCGCGCACCCCGGTGCGCCCGAGGTGCTGCGCGCGCACCCAGGTGAAATCGGTGTGCACCTCGGCCAGTGCGCGCTCGGTCGAGTCGCGCACGTTGGCCAAGGTGCACGGTGATGTTTCTTACTCTAAGGTTCCGCACCAGACGCCCGGGACAGGTGAGCGAAGCTGGGCGGGGCCGGGTGCGCGGCCGGGGCAGGTGCACGCAGCTGGAGAGAGCTTTGGAGCACACTTCGGAGCGCACCAATGATGCGCTCCATTCAAAAGTTTCCTGAAAAGGCAAAAAAAGTTGAGATTATAGAATTTCCCACTTGAGAGATTGTAAAAAAAAAAAATTTAAAATGAAGGAAACGCGGGTGCCAAGGTGTGCGCAGCCCAGCCAAGGTGTGCGCACCAAGGCGCCCACCCTGGCGAAGGTGCACGCAAGGTGCGCACCCGAGGCAAACCGGACAATTAACCCAACTTTCGACTTCGCGCGCACCTTGGAGCGCACTTCGGAGCGCTCCTTGGTGCGCACCAATCTTGGGCACCTCGGAGTGCACCATGGCGCCCACCAAGGTGCGCACCCGGGGCAAACCGAGCTCCGACTTCGTGCGCACCTTGGAGCGCACGAAAGGTGCGCACCATGGCGCCCACCAAGGTGCGCAGCCCAGCCAAGGCGTGCGCATCAAGGTGCGCACCCTGGCGAAGGTGCGCACCCGGGGCAAACCGAGCTCCGACTTCGTGCGCACCTTGGAGCGCACAAAAGGTGCGCAACCCAGCCAAGGTGTGCGCACCCCGGTCAAACCGAGCTCCGAATCGTGCGCACCAGAGGTGCACGCCATCGTGCGCACCTTGGAGCACACTTCGGAGCCCTCCTTGGTGCGCGCCGATGTTGCGCACCTCGGAGCGCACCCGGGGAAAACAATGCAATTAACCCGACTTTCGACTTCGTGGGCACCTCGGAGCGCTCTCGGGTTCGCACCTCGGAGCACACCGAGGTGCGCACCTTTGATGCGCTGCCTTCACCAATTTCCAGAAAAGGCAAGAAAACATTGAGAAGGTGTGCGCACCGAGGTGCCCACCCTGGCGAAGGTGCACGCGAGGTGCGCACCCGGGGCAAACCGGGCTCCGACTTCGTGCACGCCGCACCTTGGAGCACACTTCGGAGCGCTCCTTGGTGCGCACCAGGGCGCGCAACCCAGCCGAGGTGCCCACCCCGGCGAAGGTGCACGCGAGGTGCGCACCCGGGGCAAACCGGGCTCCGACTTCGTGCACGCCATGGTGCCCACCGCGGCGAAGGTGCACGCGAGGTGCGCACCCGGGGCAAACCGGGCTCCGACTTCGTGCACGCCGCACCTTGGAGCACACTTCGGAGCGCTCCTTGGTGCGCACCATGGTGCCCACCAGGGCGCGCAACCCCGCCGAAGGTGCACGCGAGGTGCGCACCCGGGGCAAACCGGGCTCCGACTTCGTGCACGCCGCACCTTGGAGCACACTTCGGAGCGCTCCTTGGTGCGCACCATGGTGCCCACCAGGGCGCGCAACCCCGCCGAAGGTGCACGCGAGGTGCGCACCCGGGGCAAACCGGGCTCCGACTTCGTGCACGCCATGGTGCGCACCGCGGCGAAGGTGCGCACCCGGGGCAAACCGGGCTTCGACTTCGTGCACGCCGCACCTTGGAGCACACTTCGGAGCGCTCCTTGGTGCGCACCAGGGCGCGCAACCCAGCCGAGGTGCCCACCCCGGCGAAGGTGCACGCGAGGTGCGTACCCGGGGCAAACCGGGCTCCGACTTCGTGCACGCCGCACCTTGGAGCACACTTCGGAGCGCTCCTTGGTGCGCACCATGGTGCCCACCAGGCCGCGCAACCCAGCCAAGGTGTGCGCACCAAGGTGCACGCGAGGTGCGCACCCGGGGCAAACCGGGGTCCGACTTCGTGCACGCCGCACCTTGGAGCACACATCGGGGCGCTCCCGGGTTCGCACCGGCGTTGCGCACCGTGGTGGGCACCTCGGAGCACACCAAGGTGGGCAGCGAGGTGCGCACCTTTGATGCGATGCCTTCACTAATTTCCATAAAAGGCAAAAAAAAAACGAGATTTTAAAATTTCCGTTTTGAAAGATAGTGAGAAAAAGGGAATGCTGGTGCCATCTTGAGCCCGCCCTGGTGCGCAGCCCAGCCAAGGTGTGCGCACCAAGGTGCCCACCCTGGCGAAGGTGCGCGCCCGGGCAATTAACCCAACTTCCAACTTC
>NW_026728990.1:130000-145000 GCF_030272615.1 Cryptomeria japonica | reverse complement strand
GTGCACGCGACCGAGTAAGGCCACTCAGAGACATCCATTTCCCAGGCATATGCCCCCTACGCACTTTTGGTGGTGCACCCCGCACGAACAATCCCGCCTCGACCAGCCTGAACAATTCCCCTCTCGAAGGAAGGCCTCGGCCTTAATCGTCCACGACAAACAGCTCGACGAGGCATGAAGCACCCACGGGAGCCGGAGCATGACGATGCAGAGTCTCGGTTCACAGGAGCCTGGGAAGAACATCCCGTACGGAACCCTTTACCCGAAAACATCCGAACCGCACATGCTCGCGACAGTCCTGCCGTTAGAGAATGCACCGTGCACGCGACCGAGTAAGGCCACTCAGAGACATCCATTTCCCAGGTATATGCCCCCTACGCACTTTTGGTGGCGCAACTCGCACGAACAGTCCCACCTCGACCCCGTAAACAAGCTTTTTTGCCTCGAAGAGTTCGTCGGAGACGAAGAAGCAACCTTCAGTGCAAACGTAGCACTCTTTTGTGCAACCGCCCAAACAACGCCCCCTCTACCCTCTGTCGAAACACTCGGCATTGCTGCTCCCTAAGGTGAGCTTCTCCTCATAGGCAATTCCGCTCTTATCCGGTCACGTTTGTGTGCCCGAATTTCGCAAGGCAACCTCCATGGGACATGGAAAAGACTCGAGAAGAGAGCTCGCTCACGGGAGAGAGAAGCCAAGGAGACCACGAGAGTGCTGAGAGTGGGACAGCGCTGAATAGGCGGGAGAAGCCTGCGCGTATAAACGGAGATATATATCCAATTGCAACGAAGGAACGTGCCAAAGATCGAGAACAATGGCAGAAATGCTAGTAACGTGCACTTCGGGACCAACGCATCACCGGAAGACAACCGCCAAACATCGAAAGAGTCGCGATGCTCCGCAACCTACGTGCAAAGCGGTCGCACACCGGGTAAGGGAGTGAGAGCCCCAAACATAGCTGGGCGAGGCGCTCACTCCGCTCTTTAATATCTCGTTAATACCGCCAAGGAAATGGCACAAGCACACACACACAAGCATCCTCGGAAGAGGACAGTTCGAGTGACAGGTCAAATCCAAGAGTTCCGAAGACTACCTCCAGGAACAATCGGGAACAAGACCGATTACAAGTCGTCGAGTCTGTTACTGGGCGAACACGAGATGCGCACAGGAAATCGATCAGCCCTCACAATGGCCCAAGGCCAGAGATCGGACTGCTACGATTTACCCCAACAATCATCGTGCCACTCTTCGCAGAGAGGTGATAGACGCCAACGAGCCCGCGCATAGCAATCGAGGTGTAAAAAGGGCGTTGAAGGCAGGAAGCCTGGACGAAAGAGGCTACGAGGTCACCTCGAAGCGGTCTAAGAATCGGGCGCACTTGGGGCGACTACCAGTGCCAACCCCTTATCCCGCGGTGCGTCCGACACACAGAAATTTCCAAGGCGGCCAAGGAGCCTCCCCGCATAGCAATCGGGGTGTGAGGTTACGGATGCAGCATTGATAGCAATCGAGGTGTGAGGCGAAGGATGCAGAAGTGAGAGCCGAGGGATGTAGCAGAGATAGCAATCGGGGTGTGTGATGCAGAAGAGATAGCAATCGAGGTGTGCGGTGGGAAGGGCCCAGCAGCCAGAATGCATGAAGCGACGGATGAAGCAGTGATGACAACCGGGCTGTGAGGAGAGGAGGGATGCAGCCAAGAAAGCAATCAGGGCTCGAGGCAAGGGATGCATCAAGGATAGCAATCATGTTGTGAGGCGAGATTCCAAAGGCTAAACGTGAGAGGCTGCAGGGTCGACTCAGAGAGGTCTATGCATGTGAGAGGCTGAAAGCAAGGTCGACTCGGAGCGGTCTATGCATCGGGCGCGCTTGGGGCGACTACCAGTGCCAACCCCTTATCCCGCGACGCGTCCGACAAAGAGAACGTTCCAAGGCGGCAGAGGAGGTTACCAGCCGAAGGATGCAGTAGCAATAACAGGTATAGTTCCGCGGCGGCCGAGAAGACTCACCGCATAGGAATCGGGATGCGAGGCGAGGGATGCGGCGGGAAGGCCCCGACGGCTAAACGGAAGAGGCTGCAGGGCCGCCTCGGAATGGTCCAAGCATCGGATGCGATTGGGACGACTACCAGTGCCAACCCCTTATCCCGCGATGCGTCCGATACACAGATAGTTCCAAGGCGGCCGAGGAGCCTCACCGCATATCAATCGGGGTGCGAGGCGAGGGATGGGGCGGGAAGGCCCCAACGGCTAGACGGAAGAGGCTTCAGGGCCACCTCGGAATGGTCCAAGCATCGGACGCGCTTGGGGCGACTGCCAGTGCCAACCCCTTATCCCGCGATGCGTCCGATACACAGATGGTTCCAAGGCGGCCGAGGAGCCTCACCGCATAGCAATCGGGGGTGCGAGGCGAGGGATGGGGCGGGAAGGCCCCAACGGCTAGACGGAAGAGGCTTCAGGGCCGCCTAGGAATGGTCCAAGCATCGGACACGCTTGGGGCGACTACCAGTGACAGCCCCCTATCCCGCGATGCGTCCGATACGAAGATGGTTCCAAGGCGGCCGAGGAGCCTCACCGCATAGCAATCGGGGTGCGAGGTGGGGGATGCGGCGAGATGGCCCCAACGGCTAGACGGAAGAGGCCACAGGGCCGCGTCGGAATAGTCCAAGCATCGGACGCGCTTGGGGCGACTACCAGTGACAACCCCTTATCCCGCGATGCGTCCGATACGAAGATAGTTCCAAGGCGGCCGAGGAGCCTCACCGCATAGCAATCGGGGTGCGAGGTGGGGGATGCGGCGAGATGGCCCCAACGGCTAGACGGAAGAGGCTGCAGGGCCGCCTCGGAATAGTCCAAGCATCGGACGCGCTTGGGGCCACTACCAGTGACAACCCCTTATCCCGCAATGCGTCCGATACGAAGATAGTTCCAAGGCGGCCGAAGAGCCTCACCGCATAGCAATCGGGGTGCGAGGTGGGGGATGCGGCGAGATGGCCCCAACGGCTAGACGGAAGAGGCCACAGGGCCGCCTCGGAATAGTCCAAGCATCGGACGCGCTTGGGGCGACTACCAGTGACAACCCCTTATCCCGCGATGCGTCCGATACGAAGATAGTTCCCAGGCGGCCGAGGAGCCTCACCGCATAGCAATCGGGGTGCGAGGCGAGGGATGCGGCGAGATGGCCCCAAAGGCTAGACGGAAGAGGCTGCAGGGCTGCCTCGGAATAGTCCAAGCATCGGACGCGCTTGGGGCGACTACCACTGCCAACCCCTTATCCCGCGATGCGTTCGATACACAGATAGTTCCGAGGCGGCCGAGGAGGTGGGGGATGCAGCGAGATGGCCCCAACGGCTAGACGGAAGAGGCTGCAGGGCCGCCTCGGAATAGTCCAAGCATCGGACGCGCTTGGGGCGACTACCAGTGACAACCCCTTATCCCGCGATGCGTCCGATACACAGATAGTTCCGAGGCGGCCAAGGAGCCTCACCGCATAGCAATCGTGGTGCGAGGTGGGGGATGCGGCGAGATGGCCCCAACGGCTAGACGGAAGAGGCTGCAGGGCCGCCTCGGAATGGTCCAAGCATCGGATGCGCTTGGGGCGACTACCACTGCCAACCCCTTATCCCGCGATGCGTCCGATACACAGATAGTTCCAAGGCGGCCGAGGAGCCTCACAGCATAGCAATCAGGGTGCGAGGCGAGGGATGCGGCGAGAAAGCCCCAACGGCTAGAGGGAAGAGGCTTCAGGTCCGCCTCGGAATGGTCCAAGCATCGGACGCGCTTGGGGCGACTACCAGTGACAACCCCTTATCCCGCGACGCGTCTGATACACAGATAGTTCCAAGGCGGCCGAGGAGCCTCACCGCATAGCAATCGGGGTGCGAGGCGAGGGATGCGGCGAGAAGGACCCAACGGCTACACGGAAGAGGCTTCGGGGCCGCCTCGGAATGGTCCAAGCATCGGACGCGCTTGGGGCGACTACCAGTGACAACCCCTTATCCCGCGACGCGTCCGATACACAGATAGTTCCAAGGCGGCCGAGGAGCCTCACCGCATAGCAATCGGGGTGCGAGGCGAGGGATGCGGCGAGAAGGACCCAACGGCTACACGGAAGAGGCTTCGGGGCCGCCTCGGAATGGTCCAAGCATCGGACGCGCTTGGGGCGACTACCAGTGACAACCCCTTATCCCGCGACGCGTCCGATACACAGATAGTTCCAAGGCGGCCGAGGAGCCTCACCGCATAGCAATCGGGGTGCGAGGCGAGGGATGCGGCGAGAAGGACCCAACGGCTAGACGGAAGAGGCTTCGGGTCCGCCTCGGAATGGTCCAAGCATCGGACGCGCTTGGGGCGACTACCAGTGACAACCCCTTATCCCGCGACGCGTCCGATACACAGATAGTTCCAAGGCGGCCGAGGAGCCTCACCGCATAGCAATCGGGGTGCGAGGCGAGGGATGCGGCGAGAAGGACCCAACGGCTAGACGGAAGAGGCTTCGGGTCCGCCTCGGAATGGTGCAAGCATCGGACGCGCTTGGGGCGACTACCAGTGACAACCCCTTATCCCGCGACGCGTCCGATACACAGATAGTTCCAAGGCGGCCGAGGAGCCTCACCGCATAGCAATCGGGGTGCGAGGCGAGGGATGCGGCGAGAAGGACCCAACGGCTAGACGGAAGAGGCTTCGGGTCCGCCTCGGAATGGTCCAAGCATCGGACGCGCTTGGGGCGACTACCAGTGACAACCCCTTATCCCGCGACGCGTCCGATACACAGATAGTTCCGAGGCGGCCGAGGAGCCTCACCGCATAGCAATCGGGGTGCGAGGCGAAGGATGCGGCGAGAAGGACCCAACGGCTAGACGGAAGAGGCTTCGGGTCCGCCTCGGAATGGTCTAAGCATCGGACGCGCTTGGGGCGACTACCAGTGACAACCCCTTATCCCGCGACGCGTCCGATACACAGATAGTTCCAAGGCGGCCGAGGAGCCTCACCGCATAGCAATCGGGGTGCGAGGCGAGGGATGCGGCGAGAAGGACCCAACGGCTAGACGGAAGAGGCTTCAGGGCCGCCTCGGAATGGTCCAAGCATCGAACGCGCTTGGGGCGACTACCAGTGACAACCCCTTATCCCGCGACGCGTCCGATACACAGATAGTTCCGAGGCGGCCGAGGAGCCTCACCGCATAGCAATCGGGGTGCGAGGCGAGGGATGCGGCGAGAAGGACCCAACGGCTAGACGGAAGAGGCTTCAGGGCCGCCTCGGAATGGTCCAAGCATCGGACGCGCTTGGGGCGACTACCAATGACAACCCCTTATCCCGCGACGCGTCCGATACACAGATAGTTCCGAGGCGGCCGAGGAGCCTCACCGCATAGCAATCGGGGTGCGAGGCGAGGGATGCGGCGAGAAGGACCCAACGGCTAGACGGAAGAGGCTTCAGGGCCGCCTCGGAATGGTCCAAGCATCGGACGCGCTTGGGGCGACTACCAGTGACAACCCCTTATCCCGCGACGCGTCCGATACACAGATAGTTCCGAGGCGGCCGAGGAGCCTCACCGCATAGCAATCGGGGTGCGAGGCGAGGGATGCGGCGAGAAGGACCCAACGGCTAGACGGAAGAGGCTTCAGGGCCGCCTCGGAATGGTCCAAGCATCGGACGCGCTTGGGGCGACTACCGTTGCCAACCCCTTATCCCGCGATGCGTCTGATACACAGATAGTTCCGAGGCGGCCGAGGAGCCTCACCGCATAGCAATCGGGTTGCGAGGCAGATTATTGGGAAGGGAACCCCCTGGGATGCGGCTCAAGCAGTGCCCAAAGGGACTGGAATGCGGAATCACATCGAGAGACCCAAATGCTATACGAGGGCTCAAATCGAATTATCGATTTGGCCACGACATGGACGCATCGGAACGACTACCTTTGCCGAACCACTCGCAATTGCATCCATACCGAAACCAATAGACATTTCCGTTAGAGCCCTCGCATAGCATTCGGGAATCTCGCATGCCCCTCTAAATCGACCAATGCTGGCGCTCAATGAAAATCCGAGCGCTACCACCGTTCGAGCGCCAGCATTGGTCGAGTTAGAGGGGCACGGGGGAGAATGCTCCAGTCAACACCTCCCCTATATAAGTTATTTGTCCGATTCTCGCACAACCGTAGTCTGCCTCGTCGAATCAAACAACGGTCCCAGATTCCGACTTCCGTTCCGTAGAGACCCAAAAGCTAGATGGAGGCTCGCAAGAAAGAGAGTCGGCGCATAGCAATCGGGTTTCTCGAACGTTTAGGGACCGAGCTCACTTGCGGATAGGGCAAAATCCGCCAAGCAACCCAAAAGCTAGACGGGGGCTCGAATCGAATCGCCTAGGCGGCCACAACAACGACGTGTTGGATCGACTACCAGTGCCAAACCATTCAGCAAGACTAGTCTGTGTCGAGGCCGGATAGAGATTCTCAGAGAGCGCCCGCATAGCATTTAGGAGACCTGCCGCGTCCCTCACACTCGACAAATGGTGGTGCACGTTTATAAATCCGAGCGATCCCAACCCTTTCAAGCACCAACATCGGTCGAGATAGAGGGGCACGGAGGGGGCTGCGTGAGACAACACAGTCCCCTATATAAGTTATTTGTCCGATTCTCACACATCCGAAGAATGGTCATCAAATCGGACAACAGCCCAAACTTCCGACTTCCGTCCCAGAAAGCCCAAGAGCTATCTAAAACGTTCATGGCCGGAACTCGATCGCGGCTATACCAGTCCGCCAAGCAACCCAAAAGCTAGACTGGAGCTCTAGTCGAATCACCTCTGTGGCCATTGCAAGGACGTGTTGGAGCGACTACCATTGCCGAACCATTCCGCAGGTCGAGTCCATACCAAGGCCGCATAGAGATTCACGATGAGCTCCTGCATAGCAATCAGGAGACTTGCCGTGTCCATCACAATCGATAAATCCTGGTGCAAGATTTTTGCATCCGAGCGCTCCAACCAGTCGAGCACCAGCATCAATCGACATAAACGGGCACGGGGGGAGGATGCTCGAGAACACTACCTCCCCTATATAAGTTATTTGTCCGATTCTCAAGCAGCCGAAGTCTGGTCATCGAATCGGGTCAAAGACCACAACTTCCGACTTTACCCACAATGCAAGTCATCGAATCGAACATCGGCCCCCGAGTCGGACTCCATGCGTATGTCAGGTCATCGGACCCAAATTCCGCCTTCCTGCGCATGGCGGGCCATCAATATCAACTCGGTCATCGGACCCAAACTCCGCCTTTTTGCGTATGGCACGCCTTCAAATCGGTCATCGGACCCAAATTCCGCCTTCCTGTGCATGGCGGGCCATCAACATCAACTCGGTCATCGGACCCAAATTCCGCCTTTCTGCGCATGGCACGCCATCAACTCGGTCATCGGACCCAAATTCCGCCTTCCTGCGCATGGCAGGTCATCGGACACAAATTCAGACCTCGCCAATATGCCTACGTATCGAATCGGTCATCGGACCCAACTTCCGACTTCATCCATACTGTAGGGTCTTTGAGGTTGGCGCGGTGCGCTCAACCCAGGGAGTCGACCCATCGAAGCATACACCTCCCCTATATAAGCTATTTGTCCGATTCCCACACCTGTGTAGTTTGCACCTCTGACCAGGACATCGACCCCAACTTCCGAACTCGACTGCAACGACGGCACCAGCGCCTTGGTGCGCACCTTGCGACGCACAGTCCCAACATTCGCCTTCCTGCACATGGCAGGTCATCGGACCCAAATTCCGACCTCGCGAGTATGCCTACATATCGAATCGGTCATCGGACCCAACTTCCGACTTCATCCATACCGTAGGGTCTTTGAGGTTGGCGCGGTGCGCTCAACCCGGGGAGTCGACCCAACGAAGCATACACCTCCCCTATATAAGCTATTTGTCCGATTCCCACACCTGTGTAGTTTGCACCTCCGATCAAGACATCGACCCCAACTTCCGAACTCGCCTCCAACGACCGAACCAGCGCCTTGGTGCGCACCTTGCAACGCACAGTGCCAACATTCGCCTTCCTGCACGTGGCAGGTCATCGGACCCAAATTCCGACCTCGCGAGTATGCCTACATATCGAATCGGTCATCGGACCCAACTTCCGACTTCATCCATACCGTAGGGTCTTTGAGGTTGGCGCGGTGCGCTCAACCCGGGGAGTCGACCCAACGAAGCATACACCTCCCCTATATAAGCTATTTGTCCGATTCCCACACCTGTGTAGCTTGCACCTCCGATCAGGACATCGACCCCAACTTCCGAACTCGACTAAAAAGACCGCACCAGCGCCTTGGTGTGCACCTTGCAACGCACAGTGTCAACATTCGCCTTCCTGCACATGGCAGGTCATCGGACCCAAATTCCGACCTCATGAGCATACCTACTAATCGAATTGGTCATCGGACCCAACTTCCGACTTCATCCATACCGTAGGGTCTTTGAGGTTGGCGCGGTGCGCTCAACCTGGGGAGTCGACCCATCGAAGCATACACCTCCCCTATATAAGCTATTTGTCCGATTCCGACACCTGTGTAGTTTGCACCTCCGCTCAGGACATCGACCCCAACTTCCGAACTCGCCTGCAACGACCGAACCAGCGCCTTGGTGCGCACCAAAAGTGCGCACTTTTGGAGGGCACTTTTGTGCGCTCCAAAGGTGCGCACTTTTGGAGGGCACTTTTCTGCGCTCCAAAGGTGCGCACTTTTGGAGGGCACTTTTTGGAGGGCACTTTTCTGCGCTCCAAAGGTGCGCACTTTTGGAGGGCACTTTTTGGAGGGCACTTTTCTGCGCTCCAAAGGTGCGCACTTTTGGAGGGCACTTTTTGGAGGGCACTTTTCTGCGCTCCAAAGGTGCGCACTTTTGGAGGGCACTTTTTGGAGGGCACTTTTCTGCGCTCCAAAGGTGCGCACTTTTGGAGGGCACTTTTTGGAGGGCACTTTTCTGCGCTCCAAAGGTGCGCACTTTTGGAGGGCACTTTTCTGCGCTCCAAAGGTGCGCACTTTTGGAGGGCACTTTTTGGAGGGCACTTTTCTGCGCTCCAAAGGTGCGCACTTTTGGAGGGCACTTTTTGGAGGGCACTTTTCTGCGCTCCAAAGGTGCGCACTTTTGGAGGGCACTTTTTGGAGGGCACTTTTCTGCGCTCCAAAGGTGCGCACTTTTGGAGGGCACTTTTGTGCACTCCAAAGGTGCGCACTTTTGGAGGGCACTTTTCCTGTGCTCCAAAGGTGCACACCTAGGTGAGCACCTTCGACCACACCTTGTAGCACACCAAACTCTGACTTTCGACTTCATCCGCAATGCAGGGTCTTTGAGGTTGGCGCAATGCGCACAACCAGGGGAGTCGACCCATCAAACCCAACACCTCCCCTATATAAGCTATTTGTCTGATTCTCATACATGCGTAGCCTGCAGGAGCAATTAGGACATCGACCCCAACTTTCGGCTTCTAAACGAAAACAAGGTCTTTGAGGTTGGTGTAATGCGAACAACTAGGGGAGTCAACCCATCAAACCCAACACCTCCCCTATATAAGCTATTTGTCTGATTCTCATACATGTGTAGTCTACAGGAGCAATTAGGACATCGACCCCAACTTTTGACTTCTTAACGAAAACAAGGTCTTTGAGGTTGACGTAATGCGCACAACCAGGGGAGTCGACCCATCAAACCCAACACCTCCCCTATATAAGCTATTTGTCCGATTCTCATACATGTGTAGCCTGCAGGAGCCATTAGGACATTGACCCCAACTTTTGACTTCTTAACGAAAACAAGGTCTTTGAGGTTGGCGTAATGCGCACAACCAAGGGAGTTGACCCATCAAACCCAACACCTCCCCTATATAAGCTATTTGTCTGATTCTCATACATGTGTAGCCTGCAACAACGATTAGGACATCCACCCCAACTTCTGAATTCGTCTGCGTTGACCGCACCAAAGGTGCACGCCTTGGTGCTCACCAAAATCCGACTTCCGACTTCTTCTGCTATGCGGGGTCTTTGAGGTTGGCGCAGTGCGCACAACCAGGGGAGTCAACCCACCGAATGCAACACCTCCCCTATATAAGCTATTTGTCTGATTCTCATACATGCGTAGACTGCAGCAATGATTAGGACATCCACCCCAACTTTTGACTTCTTAAACAAGACAGGGTCTTTGAAGTTGGTGCAGTGCACACAACCAGGGGAGTCGACCCATCAAACGCAACACCTCCCCTATATAAAGCTATTTGTCCGATTCTCATACGTGTAGTCTGCAGCAGCGATTAGGACATCGACCCCAACTTCCGAATTCGTTTGCATTGACCGCACCAAAGGTGCACGCCTTGGTGTGCACCCTGGAGTGCACTTTGGTGCTCACCTCGGTGCACACTTTGGTGTGCACCTCGGTGTGCACCAAAGGTGCGCACCTTGGAGCGCACCAAAGGTGTACACTTTGGAGCGCACCACATAGGGTCTTTGAGAGGTTGGCGCAGTGCGCACACCAAGGTGGGTGTTGAGGTGCGTGCCGAGGTGGGTGGGTGCTAGGGTGCGCTCCATGGTGGGTGCCAGGGTGGGTGCGTGCTAGGGTGGATTCCAAAGAGGGTCATAGGGTGGGTGCCAAGGTGGGTTGGTGATATAGTGGGTTCAAAGGTGGGTACTAGGGTGGGTTCCAAGGTGGGTCACAAGTTGGGTGCCAGGATGCGTGGGTGTTAGGTTGGGTGCCAAGGTGGGCTCCTGCGTGGGTGGGTGCTAGGGTGGGTTTCAAGGTGGACGCGAGGGCGGGTGCCAAGGTGGGTAACAAGTTGGGTGTTAGGATGGGTGAGTGCTAGAGTGGGTGCCAAGGTGGGTGGGTGCTAAGGTGGATGCCAAGGTGGTTCACAGGGTGGGTGGGTTCTAGGGTGAGTTCCAAGGTGGGTCACAGGTTCAGTGCTAGGGTGGGTGTCAAGGCGGGTGTCGAGGTGCCTGGGTGCTAGGGTGTGGATGCCAATGTGGGTCATAGGGTGGGTACTAGGGTGGGCTGCAATGTGGGTGCCAAGGTGGGTAACATGCTCGGTGGGTTCTAAATTGGGTGCCAGGGTGGGTGTGCACCCACCTTGCCCGAGGTGGGTGCCAAGGTGCCAGTGTGGGTGGGTGCTAAGGTGGATGCCAAGGTGGGTGAGAAGGTGGGTGATAGGTTGAGTGGTAGGATGGGTGGGTGCCAAGATGGGTCACAGGGTGGGTGCAAGGGTGGGTAGGTGCTAGGGTTGGTGTCAGGGTGGGTGGGTGCTAGGTTGGGTTCCAAGGTGGGTGCGAGGGTGAGTGTCAAGGTGGGTCACAGGTTAGGTGCTAGGATGGGTGAGTGCTAGGGTGCAAAGGTGCCAGGGTGGGTGCTAGGATGGGTCGATGCTAGGGTGAGTGGCAAGGTGGGTCCACAAGTGTCAAGGTGGGTGCCGAGGTGGGTGCCAAGTCGGCGACTGCTATGGTGGATGCCAAGGTGGGTCACGGGGTGGGTGCCAAGTTGCTAGGTTGGGTTCCAAGGTGGGTGCCAACGTGGGTGCTAGGGTGCGTGGGTTAAAGGGTGTGTCACAACGTGGGTGCCAGGATGGGTGCGCACCCACACTGGCCAAGACGGGTGCGGGTGCAAGGTTGGGTTCCAAGCCCGGTCACAGGCTGGGTGCTAGGATGGGTGGGTGCCAAGGTGGGCACCAGGGTGGGTGCACCCACCCTGGCCAAGGTGGGTCACGGGGTGGGTCCTAGGGTGGGTAACGGGGTGGGTACTAAGGTGCGTGCCAAGGTGGGTCATAGGGTGGGTGCCAAGGTGGGCACCAGGGTGGGTGTGCACCAACCCTAGCCAGGGTAGGTCACGGGGTGGTTGTCGGGGTGGGCGTCAAGGAGCCAAGGTGGGTGGCAAGTAGCCAAGTTGCGTGCCAAGGTGGGTGTCGGGGTGGGTGCCAAGGATCCAAGGTGGGTGCCAAGGAACCAAGGTGGGTGTCTGGGTGGGTGCCGAGGTGGGAGCCAGGGTGGGTCCCAAGGTGAGTGCAAAGGTGGGTGCCAGGGTCAAGGTGAGTGCCAATGTGGGTTCCAAGGTGCCAGGGTCAGGGTGAGTGCCAATGTGGGTTCAAAGGTGCTAAGTTGGGTGCGAGGTTGGGTGCGAGGGTGGGTGGGTGCCAAGGTGTGCTAGGTGGAAGCCCGGGTGGGTCGGCATCCCATGGGTGTCGAGTTGGGTGCCTGATGGGTGCTTCTTGTCAAGTTTTAGTCGTCGGGACTCATTTCGAGCCTTAGAGGTCGTTTCTTGTCCGGTTGCCCTGTCTTCGACCTGGGAACCCAATTTTGGTCCTCGGGTCCCATTTTTTTTTGTCTCGCATCCCACTTTTGGCCTGTGGCCTTTTCGGGGTCGATTCTCGTTTTGGGCATCAGAGCATGTTTCTTCTCCTAAAACCCAATATTTGTTTATTAAGTCTCGGAACACATTTTTGTTCTCGTGGACCCATCATGGGTCTTGGAACGCATTTGTGGTCCTTGGGTCCCATTTTGCATCCCGAAACTTGTGTTTTGGTGCTTGATCCCTATTTTGGGTGCCCACCTTGCACCAAGTGCGCACCCGGGGCAAACCGAGCGCCTTGGTGCACCGGGGCAAGATCGAGCGTGCACCCGAGGCGCCCCGAACATGCACCAAGGTGCACTCGGCCCACATGTGAGCGCAGGTCGTTGCGCCCGAGGTGGTGTGTGGGCACCGCGTTGCAGACGGGACACTGCACGCACACGACGCCCCCTCCAGGTGCACGCACGTAGGCCGGGCCGGGTGCACACCCGACGCCCTAGCAAGGTGCGCGCACCCGGGCAGGGCTCACACTTGGCGAACGGGGCGCACTTCGCGAGGGAGGGTGTGCACCTCGACGGGGGTGGGTGGCCGGGGTGGATTCGCACGTGGGTCGCGGTTTGCTAAGTACACACTGCGACAAGCTCATAACGGGTGCGATCATACCAGCGTTAGTGCACCGGATCCCATCAGAACTCCGCAGTTAAGCGCGCTTGGGCCGGAGTAGTACTGGGATGGGTGACCTCCCGGGAAGTCCCGGTGTTGCACCCTTTTTTAGTTTTTCGCCGGGCGTCGCAATGCTATTTGAATAAACCTTTTGCCCGTTTGCGTTCTCGTCGGGGCCGGGCCGGGCCGGGGTGCGCTGCCCGCACTACCGCGCGCGCGGGGGCGACACCGAGCGCGCACCCGAGGCGCCCCGAGCACACAGGCCACGGTGCAACCCGGGCGTTGTGCGCGCACCCCGGTGCGCCCGAGGTGCTGCGCGCGCACCCAGGTGAAATCGGTGTGCACCTCGGCCAGTGCGCGCTCGGTCGAGTCGCGCACGTTGGCCAAGGTGCACGGTGATGTTTCTTACTCTAAGGTTCCGCACCAGACGCCCGGGACAGGTGAGCGAAGCTGGGCGGGGCCGGGTGCGCGGCCGGGGCAGGTGCACGCAGCTGGAGAGAGCTTTGGAGCACACTTCGGAGCGCACCAATGATGCGCTCCATTCAAAAGTTTCCTGAAAAGGCAAAAAAAGTTGAGATTATAGAATTTCCCACTTGAGAGATTGTAAAAAAAAAAAATTTAAAATGAAGGAAACGCGGGTGCCAAGGTGTGCGCAGCCCAGCCAAGGTGTGCGCACCAAGGCGCCCACCCTGGCGAAGGTGCACGCAAGGTGCGCACCCGAGGCAAACCGGACAATTAACCCAACTTTCGACTTCGCGCGCACCTTGGAGCGCACTTCGGAGCGCTCCTTGGTGCGCACCAATCTTGGGCACCTCGGAGTGCACCATGGCGCCCACCAAGGTGCGCACCCGGGGCAAACCGAGCTCCGACTTCGTGCGCACCTTGGAGCGCACGAAAGGTGCGCACCATGGCGCCCACCAAGGTGCGCAGCCCAGCCAAGGCGTGCGCATCAAGGTGCGCACCCTGGCGAAGGTGCGCACCCGGGGCAAACCGAGCTCCGACTTCGTGCGCACCTTGGAGCGCACAAAAGGTGCGCAACCCAGCCAAGGTGTGCGCACCCCGGTCAAACCGAGCTCCGAATCGTGCGCACCAGAGGTGCACGCCATCGTGCGCACCTTGGAGCACACTTCGGAGCCCTCCTTGGTGCGCGCCGATGTTGCGCACCTCGGAGCGCACCCGGGGAAAACAATGCAATTAACCCGACTTTCGACTTCGTGGGCACCTCGGAGCGCTCTCGGGTTCGCACCTCGGAGCACACCGAGGTGCGCACCTTTGATGCGCTGCCTTCACCAATTTCCAGAAAAGGCAAGAAAACATTGAGAAGGTGTGCGCACCGAGGTGCCCACCCTGGCGAAGGTGCACGCGAGGTGCGCACCCGGGGCAAACCGGGCTCCGACTTCGTGCACGCCGCACCTTGGAGCACACTTCGGAGCGCTCCTTGGTGCGCACCAGGGCGCGCAACCCCGCCGAAGGTGCACGCGAGGTGCGCACCCGGGGCAAACCGGGCTCCGACTTCGTGCACGCCATGGTGCGCACCGCGGCGAAGGTGCGCACCCGGGGCAAACCGGGCTCCGACTTCGTGCACGCCGCACCTTGGAGCACACTTCGGAGCGCTCCTTGGTGCGCACCAGGGCGCGCAACCCAGCCGAGGTGCCCACCCCGGCGAAGGTGCACGCGAGGTGCGTACCCGGGGCAAACCGGGCTCCGACTTCGTGCACGCCGCACCTTGGAGCACACTTCGGAGCGCTCCTTGGTGCGCACCATGGTGCCCACCAGGCCGCGCAACCCAGCCAAGGTGTGCGCACCAAGGTGCACGCGAGGTGCGCACCCGGGGCAAACCGGGGTCCGACTTCGTGCACGCCGCACCTTGGAGCACACATCGGGGCGCTCCCGGGTTCGCACCGGCGTTGCGCACCGTGGTGGGCACCTCGGAGCACACCAAGGTGGGCAGCGAGGTGCGCACCTTTGATGCGATGCCTTCACTAATTTCCATAAAAGGCAAAAAAAAAACGAGATTTTAAAAT
>NW_026728990.1:47500-117500 GCF_030272615.1 Cryptomeria japonica | reverse complement strand
TTCCAAGGCGGCCGAGGAGCCTCACCGCATAGCAATCGGGGGTGCGAGGCGAGGGATGGGGCGGGAAGGCCCCAACGGCTAGACGGAAGAGGCTTCAGGGCCGCCTAGGAATGGTCCAAGCATCGGACACGCTTGGGGCGACTACCAGTGACAGCCCCCTATCCCGCGATGCGTCCGATACGAAGATGGTTCCAAGGCGGCCGAGGAGCCTCACCGCATAGCAATCGGGGTGCGAGGTGGGGGATGCGGCGAGATGGCCCCAACGGCTAGACGGAAGAGGCCACAGGGCCGCGTCGGAATAGTCCAAGCATCGGACGTGCTTGGGGCGACTACCAGTGACAACCCCTTATCCCGCGATGCGTCCGATACGAAGATAGTTCCAAGGCGGCCGAGGAGCCTCACCGCATAGCAATCGGGGTGCGAGGTGGGGGATGCGGCGAGATGGCCCCAACGGCTAGACGGAAGAGGCTGCAGGGCCGCCTCGGAATAGTCCAAGCATCGGACGCGCTTGGGGCCACTACCAGTGACAACCCCTTATCCCGCAATGCGTCCGATACGAAGATAGTTCCAAGGCGGCCGAAGAGCCTCACCGCATAGCAATCGGGGTGCGAGGTGGGGGATGCGGCGAGATGGCCCCAACGGCTAGACGGAAGAGGCCACAGGGCCGCCTCGGAATAGTCCAAGCATCGGACGCGCTTGGGGCGACTACCAGTGACAACCCCTTATCCCGCGATGCGTCCGATACGAAGATAGTTCCCAGGCGGCCGAGGAGCCTCACCGCATAGCAATCGGGGTGCGAGGCGAGGGATGCGGCGAGATGGCCCCAAAGGCTAGACGGAAGAGGCTGCAGGGCTGCCTCGGAATAGTCCAAGCATCGGACGCGCTTGGGGCGACTACCACTGCCAACCCCTTATCCCGCGATGCGTTCGATACACAGATAGTTCCGAGGCGGCCGAGGAGGTGGGGGATGCAGCGAGATGGCCCCAACGGCTAGACGGAAGAGGCTGCAGGGCCGCCTCGGAATAGTCCAAGCATCGGACGCGCTTGGGGCGACTACCAGTGACAACCCCTTATCCCGCGATGCGTCCGATACACAGATAGTTCCGAGGCGGCCAAGGAGCCTCACCGCATAGCAATCGTGGTGCGAGGTGGGGGATGCGGCGAGATGGCCCCAACGGCTAGACGGAAGAGGCTGCAGGGCCGCCTCGGAATGGTCCAAGCATCGGATGCGCTTGGGGCGACTACCACTGCCAACCCCTTATCCCGCGATGCGTCCGATACACAGATAGTTCCAAGGCGGCCGAGGAGCCTCACAGCATAGCAATCAGGGTGCGAGGCGAGGGATGCGGCGAGAAAGCCCCAACGGCTAGAGGGAAGAGGCTTCAGGTCCGCCTCGGAATGGTCCAAGCATCGGACGCGCTTGGGGCGACTACCAGTGACAACCCCTTATCCCGCGACGCGTCTGATACACAGATAGTTCCAAGGCGGCCGAGGAGCCTCACCGCATAGCAATCGGGGTGCGAGGCGAGGGATGCGGCGAGAAGGACCCAACGGCTACACGGAAGAGGCTTCGGGGCCGCCTCGGAATGGTCCAAGCATCGGACGCGCTTGGGGCGACTACCAGTGACAACCCCTTATCCCGCGACGCGTCCGATACACAGATAGTTCCAAGGCGGCCGAGGAGCCTCACCGCATAGCAATCGGGGTGCGAGGCGAGGGATGCGGCGAGAAGGACCCAACGGCTACACGGAAGAGGCTTCGGGGCCGCCTCGGAATGGTCCAAGCATCGGACGCGCTTGGGGCGACTACCAGTGACAACCCCTTATCCCGCGACGCGTCCGATACACAGATAGTTCCAAGGCGGCCGAGGAGCCTCACCGCATAGCAATCGGGGTGCGAGGCGAGGGATGCGGCGAGAAGGACCCAACGGCTAGACGGAAGAGGCTTCGGGTCCGCCTCGGAATGGTCCAAGCATCGGACGCGCTTGGGGCGACTACCAGTGACAACCCCTTATCCCGCGACGCGTCCGATACACAGATAGTTCCAAGGCGGCCGAGGAGCCTCACCGCATAGCAATCGGGGTGCGAGGCGAGGGATGCGGCGAGAAGGACCCAACGGCTAGACGGAAGAGGCTTCGGGTCCGCCTCGGAATGGTCCAAGCATCGGACGCGCTTGGGGCGACTACCAGTGACAACCCCTTATCCCGCGACGCGTCCGATACACAGATAGTTCCAAGGCGGCCGAGGAGCCTCACCGCATAGCAATCGGGGTGCGAGGCGAGGGATGCGGCGAGAAGGACCCAACGGCTAGACGGAAGAGGCTTCGGGTCCGCCTCGGAATGGTCCAAGCATCGGACGCGCTTGGGGCGACTACCAGTGACAACCCCTTATCCCGCGACGCGTCCGATACACAGATAGTTCCGAGGCGGCCGAGGAGCCTCACCGCATAGCAATCGGGGTGCGAGGCGAAGGATGCGGCGAGAAGGACCCAACGGCTAGACGGAAGAGGCTTCGGGTCCGCCTCGGAATGGTCTAAGCATCGGACGCGCTTGGGGCGACTACCAGTGACAACCCCTTATCCCGCGACGCGTCCGATACACAGATAGTTCCAAGGCGGCCGAGGAGCCTCACCGCATAGCAATCGGGGTGCGAGGCGAGGGATGCGGCGAGAAGGACCCAACGGCTAGACGGAAGAGGCTTCAGGGCCGCCTCGGAATGGTCCAAGCATCGAACGCGCTTGGGGCGACTACCAGTGACAACCCCTTATCCCGCGACGCGTCCGATACACAGATAGTTCCGAGGCGGCCGAGGAGCCTCACCGCATAGCAATCGGGGTGCGAGGCGAGGGATGCGGCGAGAAGGACCCAACGGCTAGACGGAAGAGGCTTCAGGGCCGCCTCGGAATGGTCCAAGCATCGGACGCGCTTGGGGCGACTACCAGTGACAACCCCTTATCCCGCGACGCGTCCGATACACAGATAGTTCCGAGGCGGCCGAGGAGCCTCACCGCATAGCAATCGGGGTGCGAGGCGAGGGATGCGGCGAGAAGGACCCAACGGCTAGACGGAAGAGGCTTCAGGGCCGCCTCGGAATGGTCCAAGCATCGGACGCGCTTGGGGCGACTACCAATGACAACCCCTTATCCCGCGACGCGTCCGATACACAGATAGTTCCGAGGCGGCCGAGGAGCCTCACCGCATAGCAATCGGGGTGCGAGGCGAGGGATGCGGCGAGAAGGACCCAACGGCTAGACGGAAGAGGCTTCAGGGCCGCCTCGGAATGGTCCAAGCATCGGACGCGCTTGGGGCGACTACCAGTGACAACCCCTTATCCCGCGACGCGTCCGATACACAGATAGTTCCGAGGCGGCCGAGGAGCCTCACCGCATAGCAATCGGGGTGCGAGGCGAGGGATGCGGCGAGAAGGACCCAACGGCTAGACGGAAGAGGCTTCAGGGCCGCCTCGGAATGGTCCAAGCATCGGACGCGCTTGGGGCGACTACCGTTGCCAACCCCTTATCCCGCGATGCGTCTGATACACAGATAGTTCCGAGGCGGCCGAGGAGCCTCACCGCATAGCAATCGGGTTGCGAGGCAGATTATTGGGAAGGGAACCCCCTGGGATGCGGCTCAAGCAGTGCCCAAAGGGACTGGAATGCGGAATCACATCGAGAGACCCAAATGCTATACGAGGGCTCAAATCGAATTATCGATTTGGCCACGACATGGACGCATCGGAACGACTACCTTTGCCGAACCACTCGCAATTGCATCCATACCGAAACCAATAGACATTTCCGTTAGAGCCCTCGCATAGCATTCGGGAATCTCGCATGCCCCTCTAAATCGACCAATGCTGGCGCTCAATGAAAATCCGAGCGCTACCACCGTTCGAGCGCCAGCATTGGTCGAGTTAGAGGGGCACGGGGGAGAATGCTCCAGTCAACACCTCCCCTATATAAGTTATTTGTCCGATTCTCGCACAACCGTAGTCTGCCTCGTCGAATCAAACAACGGTCCCAGATTCCGACTTCCGTTCCGTAGAGACCCAAAAGCTAGATGGAGGCTCGCAAGAAAGAGAGTCGGCGCATAGCAATCGGGTTTCTCGAACGTTTAGGGACCGAGCTCACTTGCGGATAGGGCAAAATCCGCCAAGCAACCCAAAAGCTAGACGGGGGCTCGAATCGAATCGCCTAGGCGGCCACAACAACGACGTGTTGGATCGACTACCAGTGCCAAACCATTCAGCAAGACTAGTCTGTGTCGAGGCCGGATAGAGATTCTCAGAGAGCGCCCGCATAGCATTTAGGAGACCTGCCGCGTCCCTCACACTCGACAAATGGTGGTGCACGTTTATAAATCCGAGCGATCCCAACCCTTTCAAGCACCAACATCGGTCGAGATAGAGGGGCACGGAGGGGGCTGCGTGAGACAACACAGTCCCCTATATAAGTTATTTGTCCGATTCTCACACATCCGAAGAATGGTCATCAAATCGGACAACAGCCCAAACTTCCGACTTCCGTCCCAGAAAGCCCAAGAGCTATCTAAAACGTTCATGGCCGGAACTCGATCGCGGCTATACCAGTCCGCCAAGCAACCCAAAAGCTAGACTGGAGCTCTAGTCGAATCACCTCTGTGGCCATTGCAAGGACGTGTTGGAGCGACTACCATTGCCGAACCATTCCGCAGGTCGAGTCCATACCAAGGCCGCATAGAGATTCACGATGAGCTCCTGCATAGCAATCAGGAGACTTGCCGTGTCCATCACAATCGATAAATCCTGGTGCAAGATTTTTGCATCCGAGCGCTCCAACCAGTCGAGCACCAGCATCAATCGACATAAACGGGCACGGGGGGAGGATGCTCGAGAACACTACCTCCCCTATATAAGTTATTTGTCCGATTCTCAAGCAGCCGAAGTCTGGTCATCGAATCGGGTCAAAGACCACAACTTCCGACTTTACCCACAATGCAAGTCATCGAATCGAACATCGGCCCCCGAGTCGGACTCCATGCGTATGTCAGGTCATCGGACCCAAATTCCGCCTTCCTGCGCATGGCGGGCCATCAATATCAACTCGGTCATCGGACCCAAACTCCGCCTTTTTGCGTATGGCACGCCTTCAAATCGGTCATCGGACCCAAATTCCGCCTTCCTGTGCATGGCGGGCCATCAACATCAACTCGGTCATCGGACCCAAATTCCGCCTTTCTGCGCATGGCACGCCATCAACTCGGTCATCGGACCCAAATTCCGCCTTCCTGCGCATGGCAGGTCATCGGACACAAATTCAGACCTCGCCAATATGCCTACGTATCGAATCGGTCATCGGACCCAACTTCCGACTTCATCCATACTGTAGGGTCTTTGAGGTTGGCGCGGTGCGCTCAACCCAGGGAGTCGACCCATCGAAGCATACACCTCCCCTATATAAGCTATTTGTCCGATTCCCACACCTGTGTAGTTTGCACCTCTGACCAGGACATCGACCCCAACTTCCGAACTCGACTGCAACGACGGCACCAGCGCCTTGGTGCGCACCTTGCGACGCACAGTCCCAACATTCGCCTTCCTGCACATGGCAGGTCATCGGACCCAAATTCCGACCTCGCGAGTATGCCTACATATCGAATCGGTCATCGGACCCAACTTCCGACTTCATCCATACCGTAGGGTCTTTGAGGTTGGCGCGGTGCGCTCAACCCGGGGAGTCGACCCAACGAAGCATACACCTCCCCTATATAAGCTATTTGTCCGATTCCCACACCTGTGTAGTTTGCACCTCCGATCAAGACATCGACCCCAACTTCCGAACTCGCCTCCAACGACCGAACCAGCGCCTTGGTGCGCACCTTGCAACGCACAGTGCCAACATTCGCCTTCCTGCACGTGGCAGGTCATCGGACCCAAATTCCGACCTCGCGAGTATGCCTACATATCGAATCGGTCATCGGACCCAACTTCCGACTTCATCCATACCGTAGGGTCTTTGAGGTTGGCGCGGTGCGCTCAACCCGGGGAGTCGACCCAACGAAGCATACACCTCCCCTATATAAGCTATTTGTCCGATTCCCACACCTGTGTAGCTTGCACCTCCGATCAGGACATCGACCCCAACTTCCGAACTCGACTAAAAAGACCGCACCAGCGCCTTGGTGTGCACCTTGCAACGCACAGTGTCAACATTCGCCTTCCTGCACATGGCAGGTCATCGGACCCAAATTCCGACCTCATGAGCATACCTACTAATCGAATTGGTCATCGGACCCAACTTCCGACTTCATCCATACCGTAGGGTCTTTGAGGTTGGCGCGGTGCGCTCAACCTGGGGAGTCGACCCATCGAAGCATACACCTCCCCTATATAAGCTATTTGTCCGATTCCGACACCTGTGTAGTTTGCACCTCCGCTCAGGACATCGACCCCAACTTCCGAACTCGCCTGCAACGACCGAACCAGCGCCTTGGTGCGCACCAAAAGTGCGCACTTTTGGAGGGCACTTTTGTGCGCTCCAAAGGTGCGCACTTTTGGAGGGCACTTTTCTGCGCTCCAAAGGTGCGCACTTTTGGAGGGCACTTTTTGGAGGGCACTTTTCTGCGCTCCAAAGGTGCGCACTTTTGGAGGGCACTTTTTGGAGGGCACTTTTCTGCGCTCCAAAGGTGCGCACTTTTGGAGGGCACTTTTCTGCGCTCCAAAGGTGCGCACTTTTGGAGGGCACTTTTTGGAGGGCACTTTTCTGCGCTCCAAAGGTGCGCACTTTTGGAGGGCACTTTTTGGAGGGCACTTTTCTGCGCTCCAAAGGTGCGCACTTTTGGAGGGCACTTTTCTGCGCTCCAAAGGTGCGCACTTTTGGAGGGCACTTTTTGGAGGGCACTTTTCTGCGCTCCAAAGGTGCGCACTTTTGGAGGGCACTTTTTGGAGGGCACTTTTCTGCGCTCCAAAGGTGCGCACTTTTGGAGGGCACTTTTTGGAGGGCACTTTTCTGCGCTCCAAAGGTGCGCACTTTTGGAGGGCACTTTTGTGCACTCCAAAGGTGCGCACTTTTGGAGGGCACTTTTCCTGTGCTCCAAAGGTGCACACCTAGGTGAGCACCTTCGACCACACCTTGTAGCACACCAAACTCTGACTTTCGACTTCATCCGCAATGCAGGGTCTTTGAGGTTGGCGCAATGCGCACAACCAGGGGAGTCGACCCATCAAACCCAACACCTCCCCTATATAAGCTATTTGTCTGATTCTCATACATGCGTAGCCTGCAGGAGCAATTAGGACATCGACCCCAACTTTCGGCTTCTAAACGAAAACAAGGTCTTTGAGGTTGGTGTAATGCGAACAACTAGGGGAGTCAACCCATCAAACCCAACACCTCCCCTATATAAGCTATTTGTCTGATTCTCATACATGTGTAGTCTACAGGAGCAATTAGGACATCGACCCCAACTTTTGACTTCTTAACGAAAACAAGGTCTTTGAGGTTGACGTAATGCGCACAACCAGGGGAGTCGACCCATCAAACCCAACACCTCCCCTATATAAGCTATTTGTCCGATTCTCATACATGTGTAGCCTGCAGGAGCCATTAGGACATTGACCCCAACTTTTGACTTCTTAACGAAAACAAGGTCTTTGAGGTTGGCGTAATGCGCACAACCAAGGGAGTTGACCCATCAAACCCAACACCTCCCCTATATAAGCTATTTGTCTGATTCTCATACATGTGTAGCCTGCAACAACGATTAGGACATCCACCCCAACTTCTGAATTCGTCTGCGTTGACCGCACCAAAGGTGCACGCCTTGGTGCTCACCAAAATCCGACTTCCGACTTCTTCTGCTATGCGGGGTCTTTGAGGTTGGCGCAGTGCGCACAACCAGGGGAGTCAACCCACCGAATGCAACACCTCCCCTATATAAGCTATTTGTCTGATTCTCATACATGCGTAGACTGCAGCAATGATTAGGACATCCACCCCAACTTTTGACTTCTTAAACAAGACAGGGTCTTTGAAGTTGGTGCAGTGCACACAACCAGGGGAGTCGACCCATCAAACGCAACACCTCCCCTATATAAAGCTATTTGTCCGATTCTCATACGTGTAGTCTGCAGCAGCGATTAGGACATCGACCCCAACTTCCGAATTCGTTTGCATTGACCGCACCAAAGGTGCACGCCTTGGTGTGCACCCTGGAGTGCACTTTGGTGCTCACCTCGGTGCACACTTTGGTGTGCACCTCGGTGTGCACCAAAGGTGCGCACCTTGGAGCGCACCAAAGGTGTACACTTTGGAGCGCACCACATAGGGTCTTTGAGAGGTTGGCGCAGTGCGCACACCAAGGTGGGTGTTGAGGTGCGTGCCGAGGTGGGTGGGTGCTAGGGTGCGCTCCATGGTGGGTGCCAGGGTGGGTGCGTGCTAGGGTGGATTCCAAAGAGGGTCATAGGGTGGGTGCCAAGGTGGGTTGGTGATATAGTGGGTTCAAAGGTGGGTACTAGGGTGGGTTCCAAGGTGGGTCACAAGTTGGGTGCCAGGATGCGTGGGTGTTAGGTTGGGTGCCAAGGTGGGCTCCTGCGTGGGTGGGTGCTAGGGTGGGTTTCAAGGTGGACGCGAGGGCGGGTGCCAAGGTGGGTAACAAGTTGGGTGTTAGGATGGGTGAGTGCTAGAGTGGGTGCCAAGGTGGGTGGGTGCTAAGGTGGATGCCAAGGTGGTTCACAGGGTGGGTGGGTTCTAGGGTGAGTTCCAAGGTGGGTCACAGGTTCAGTGCTAGGGTGGGTGTCAAGGCGGGTGTCGAGGTGCCTGGGTGCTAGGGTGTGGATGCCAATGTGGGTCATAGGGTGGGTACTAGGGTGGGCTGCAATGTGGGTGCCAAGGTGGGTAACATGCTCGGTGGGTTCTAAATTGGGTGCCAGGGTGGGTGTGCACCCACCTTGCCCGAGGTGGGTGCCAAGGTGCCAGTGTGGGTGGGTGCTAAGGTGGATGCCAAGGTGGGTGAGAAGGTGGGTGATAGGTTGAGTGGTAGGATGGGTGGGTGCCAAGATGGGTCACAGGGTGGGTGCAAGGGTGGGTAGGTGCTAGGGTTGGTGTCAGGGTGGGTGGGTGCTAGGTTGGGTTCCAAGGTGGGTGCGAGGGTGAGTGTCAAGGTGGGTCACAGGTTAGGTGCTAGGATGGGTGAGTGCTAGGGTGCAAAGGTGCCAGGGTGGGTGCTAGGATGGGTCGATGCTAGGGTGAGTGGCAAGGTGGGTCCACAAGTGTCAAGGTGGGTGCCGAGGTGGGTGCCAAGTCGGCGACTGCTATGGTGGATGCCAAGGTGGGTCACGGGGTGGGTGCCAAGTTGCTAGGTTGGGTTCCAAGGTGGGTGCCAACGTGGGTGCTAGGGTGCGTGGGTTAAAGGGTGTGTCACAACGTGGGTGCCAGGATGGGTGCGCACCCACACTGGCCAAGACGGGTGCGGGTGCAAGGTTGGGTTCCAAGCCCGGTCACAGGCTGGGTGCTAGGATGGGTGGGTGCCAAGGTGGGCACCAGGGTGGGTGCACCCACCCTGGCCAAGGTGGGTCACGGGGTGGGTCCTAGGGTGGGTAACGGGGTGGGTACTAAGGTGCGTGCCAAGGTGGGTCATAGGGTGGGTGCCAAGGTGGGCACCAGGGTGGGTGTGCACCAACCCTAGCCAGGGTAGGTCACGGGGTGGTTGTCGGGGTGGGCGTCAAGGAGCCAAGGTGGGTGGCAAGTAGCCAAGTTGCGTGCCAAGGTGGGTGTCGGGGTGGGTGCCAAGGATCCAAGGTGGGTGCCAAGGAACCAAGGTGGGTGTCTGGGTGGGTGCCGAGGTGGGAGCCAGGGTGGGTCCCAAGGTGAGTGCAAAGGTGGGTGCCAGGGTCAAGGTGAGTGCCAATGTGGGTTCCAAGGTGCCAGGGTCAGGGTGAGTGCCAATGTGGGTTCAAAGGTGCTAAGTTGGGTGCGAGGTTGGGTGCGAGGGTGGGTGGGTGCCAAGGTGTGCTAGGTGGAAGCCCGGGTGGGTCGGCATCCCATGGGTGTCGAGTTGGGTGCCTGATGGGTGCTTCTTGTCAAGTTTTAGTCGTCGGGACTCATTTCGAGCCTTAGAGGTCGTTTCTTGTCCGGTTGCCCTGTCTTCGACCTGGGAACCCAATTTTGGTCCTCGGGTCCCATTTTTTTTTGTCTCGCATCCCACTTTTGGCCTGTGGCCTTTTCGGGGTCGATTCTCGTTTTGGGCATCAGAGCATGTTTCTTCTCCTAAAACCCAATATTTGTTTATTAAGTCTCGGAACACATTTTTGTTCTCGTGGACCCATCATGGGTCTTGGAACGCATTTGTGGTCCTTGGGTCCCATTTTGCATCCCGAAACTTGTGTTTTGGTGCTTGATCCCTATTTTGGGTGCCCACCTTGCACCAAGTGCGCACCCGGGGCAAACCGAGCGCCTTGGTGCACCGGGGCAAGATCGAGCGTGCACCCGAGGCGCCCCGAACATGCACCAAGGTGCACTCGGCCCACATGTGAGCGCAGGTCGTTGCGCCCGAGGTGGTGTGTGGGCACCGCGTTGCAGACGGGACACTGCACGCACACGACGCCCCCTCCAGGTGCACGCACGTAGGCCGGGCCGGGTGCACACCCGACGCCCTAGCAAGGTGCGCGCACCCGGGCAGGGCTCACACTTGGCGAACGGGGCGCACTTCGCGAGGGAGGGTGTGCACCTCGACGGGGGTGGGTGGCCGGGGTGGATTCGCACGTGGGTCGCGGTTTGCTAAGTACACACTGCGACAAGCTCATAACGGGTGCGATCATACCAGCGTTAGTGCACCGGATCCCATCAGAACTCCGCAGTTAAGCGCGCTTGGGCCGGAGTAGTACTGGGATGGGTGACCTCCCGGGAAGTCCCGGTGTTGCACCCTTTTTTAGTTTTTCGCCGGGCGTCGCAATGCTATTTGAATAAACCTTTTGCCCGTTTGCGTTCTCGTCGGGGCCGGGCCGGGCCGGGGTGCGCTGCCCGCACTACCGCGCGCGCGGGGGCGACACCGAGCGCGCACCCGAGGCGCCCCGAGCACACAGGCCACGGTGCAACCCGGGCGTTGTGCGCGCACCCCGGTGCGCCCGAGGTGCTGCGCGCGCACCCAGGTGAAATCGGTGTGCACCTCGGCCAGTGCGCGCTCGGTCGAGTCGCGCACGTTGGCCAAGGTGCACGGTGATGTTTCTTACTCTAAGGTTCCGCACCAGACGCCCGGGACAGGTGAGCGAAGCTGGGCGGGGCCGGGTGCGCGGCCGGGGCAGGTGCACGCAGCTGGAGAGAGCTTTGGAGCACACTTCGGAGCGCACCAATGATGCGCTCCATTCAAAAGTTTCCTGAAAAGGCAAAAAAAGTTGAGATTATAGAATTTCCCACTTGAGAGATTGTAAAAAAAAAAAATTTAAAATGAAGGAAACGCGGGTGCCAAGGTGTGCGCAGCCCAGCCAAGGTGTGCGCACCAAGGCGCCCACCCTGGCGAAGGTGCACGCAAGGTGCGCACCCGAGGCAAACCGGACAATTAACCCAACTTTCGACTTCGCGCGCACCTTGGAGCGCACTTCGGAGCGCTCCTTGGTGCGCACCAATCTTGGGCACCTCGGAGTGCACCATGGCGCCCACCAAGGTGCGCACCCGGGGCAAACCGAGCTCCGACTTCGTGCGCACCTTGGAGCGCACGAAAGGTGCGCACCATGGCGCCCACCAAGGTGCGCAGCCCAGCCAAGGCGTGCGCATCAAGGTGCGCACCCTGGCGAAGGTGCGCACCCGGGGCAAACCGAGCTCCGACTTCGTGCGCACCTTGGAGCGCACAAAAGGTGCGCAACCCAGCCAAGGTGTGCGCACCCCGGTCAAACCGAGCTCCGAATCGTGCGCACCAGAGGTGCACGCCATCGTGCGCACCTTGGAGCACACTTCGGAGCCCTCCTTGGTGCGCGCCGATGTTGCGCACCTCGGAGCGCACCCGGGGAAAACAATGCAATTAACCCGACTTTCGACTTCGTGGGCACCTCGGAGCGCTCTCGGGTTCGCACCTCGGAGCACACCGAGGTGCGCACCTTTGATGCGCTGCCTTCACCAATTTCCAGAAAAGGCAAGAAAACATTGAGAAGGTGTGCGCACCGAGGTGCCCACCCTGGCGAAGGTGCACGCGAGGTGCGCACCCGGGGCAAACCGGGCTCCGACTTCGTGCACGCCGCACCTTGGAGCACACTTCGGAGCGCTCCTTGGTGCGCACCAGGGCGCGCAACCCAGCCGAGGTGCCCACCCCGGCGAAGGTGCACGCGAGGTGCGCACCCGGGGCAAACCGGGCTCCGACTTCGTGCACGCCATGGTGCCCACCGCGGCGAAGGTGCACGCGAGGTGCGCACCCGGGGCAAACCGGGCTCCGACTTCGTGCACGCCGCACCTTGGAGCACACTTCGGAGCGCTCCTTGGTGCGCACCATGGTGCCCACCAGGGCGCGCAACCCCGCCGAAGGTGCACGCGAGGTGCGCACCCGGGGCAAACCGGGCTCCGACTTCGTGCACGCCGCACCTTGGAGCACACTTCGGAGCGCTCCTTGGTGCGCACCATGGTGCCCACCAGGGCGCGCAACCCCGCCGAAGGTGCACGCGAGGTGCGCACCCGGGGCAAACCGGGCTCCGACTTCGTGCACGCCATGGTGCGCACCGCGGCGAAGGTGCGCACCCGGGGCAAACCGGGCTCCGACTTCGTGCACGCCGCACCTTGGAGCACACTTCGGAGCGCTCCTTGGTGCGCACCAGGGCGCGCAACCCAGCCGAGGTGCCCACCCCGGCGAAGGTGCACGCGAGGTGCGTACCCGGGGCAAACCGGGCTCCGACTTCGTGCACGCCGCACCTTGGAGCACACTTCGGAGCGCTCCTTGGTGCGCACCATGGTGCCCACCAGGCCGCGCAACCCAGCCAAGGTGTGCGCACCAAGGTGCACGCGAGGTGCGCACCCGGGGCAAACCGGGGTCCGACTTCGTGCACGCCGCACCTTGGAGCACACATCGGGGCGCTCCCGGGTTCGCACCGGCGTTGCGCACCGTGGTGGGCACCTCGGAGCACACCAAGGTGGGCAGCGAGGTGCGCACCTTTGATGCGATGCCTTCACTAATTTCCATAAAAGGCAAAAAAAAAACGAGATTTTAAAATTTCCGTTTTGAAAGATAGTGAGAAAAAGGGAATGCTGGTGCCATCTTGAGCCCGCCCTGGTGCGCAGCCCAGCCAAGGTGTGCGCACCAAGGTGCCCACCCTGGCGAAGGTGCGCGCCCGGGCAATTAACCCAACTTCCAACTTCGCGCGCGCCAGGGTGGGAGCGCACCCAACAACCGGGCCTGGGAAGAGCCAATGCGAGAAACCCCACCAAACGCTCTGACAAAAAAAGAGGGGGCGCTCCAGTAACCCCGCTTCGGAGCGCACCCTGGGCAAACCCAGCCAAGGTGCCCACCCCGGCCAAGGTGCAGGCGAGGTGCGCACCCGGGGCAAACCGGGCTCCGACAACGTGCACGCCGCACCTTGGAGCACACTTCGTAGCGCTCCCGGGTGCGCACCTCAGAGCACACCAAGGTGGGCAGCGAGGTGCGCACCTTTGATGCGCTGCCTTCACTAATTTCCAGAAAAGGCAAAAAAAAAAGGAGATTTTAAAATTTCCGTTTTGAAAGATAGTGAAAAAAACGGAACGCGCGTGCCATCTTGAGCCCGCCCTGGTGCGCAGCCCAGGTAAGGTGCCCACCCTGGCAAAGGTGCGCACCCGGGCAATTAACCCTACTTCCGACTTCGTGCGCGCCAGGGTGGCAACCGGGCCTCGGAAGAGCCAATGCGAGAAACCCCACCAAACGCTCCGACAAAAAAAGAGGCGGCGCTCCAATAACCCCGCTTCGGAGCGCAGCCGGGGCAAACCCAGCCAAGGTGCCCACCCCGACGAAGGTGCACGCGAGGTGCGCACCCGGGGCAAACCGGGCTCCGACAACGTGCACGCAGCACCTTGGAGCACACTTCGAAGCACTCCCGGGTGCCCACCGGCGTTGCGCACCGTGGTGGGCAGCGAGGTGCGCACCTTTGATGCGCTGCCTTCACTAATTTCCAGAAAAAGGCAAAAAAAAATGAGATTTTAAAATTTCCGTTTTGAAAGATAGTGAAAAAAAAGGAACGCGGGTGCCATCTTGAGCCCGCCCTGGTGCGCAGCCCAGGCAAGGCATGCGCACCAAGGTGCCCACCCGAGGTGCACACCCGGGGCAAACCGGGCTCCGACTTCGTGCAGGCCGCACCTTGGAGCACACTTCGGAGCGCTCCTTGGTGCGCACCATGGTGCCCACCAGGGCGCGCAACCCAGCCAAGGTCTGCACACTAAGGTGCCCACCCCGGCGAAGGTGCACGCGAGGTGCGCACCCGGGGCAAACCGGGCTCCGACTTCGTGCACGCCATGGTGCCCACCGCGGCGAAGGTGCACGCGAGGTGCGCACCCGGGGCAAACCGGGCTCCGACTTCGTGCACGCCGCACCTTGGAGCACACTTCGGAGCGCTCCTTGGTGCGCACCATGGTGCCCACCAGGGCGCGCAACCCAGCCAAGGTGTGCGCACCAAGGTGCACGCGAGGTGCGCACCCGGGGCAAACCGGGGTCCGACTTCGTGCACGCCGCACCTTGGAGCACACATCGGAGCGCTCCCAGGTTCGCACCAGCGTTGCGCACCTTTGATGCGCTGCCTTCACTAATTTCCAGAAAAGGCAAAAAAAAACGATATTTTAAAATTTCCGTTCTGAAAGATAGTGAAAAAAACGGAACGCGGGTGCCATCTTGAGCCCTTCCTGGTGCGCAGCCCAGGCAAGTTGTGCGCACCAAGGTGCCCACCCTGGCGGAGGTGCGCGCCCGGGGCAAACCGGGCTCCGACTTCGTGCACTGCATGGTGCCCACCAAGGCGCGCAACCCAGCCAAGGTGCCCACCGCAGCGAAGGTGCACGCGAGGTGCACACCCGGGGCAAACCGGGCTCCGACTTCGTGCACGCCGCACCTTGGAGCACACTTCAGAGCGCTCCTTGGTGCGCACCAGGGCGCGCAACCCAGCCGAGGTGCCCACCCCGGCGAAGGTGCACGCGAGGTGCGCACCCGGGGCAAACCGGGCTCCGACTTCGTGCACGCCATGGTGCCCACCGCGGCGAAGGTGCGCACCCGGGGCAAACCGGGCTCCGACTTCGTGCACGCCGCACCTTGGAGCACACTTCGGAGCGCTCCTTGGTGCGCACCATGGTGCCCACCAGGCCGCGCAACCCAGCCAAGGTGTGCGCACCAAGGTGCACGCGAGGTGCGCACCCGGGGCAAACCGGGGTCCGACTTCGTGCACGCCG
This sequence comes from Cryptomeria japonica, assembly GCF_030272615.1. Lineage (NCBI taxonomy): Eukaryota > Viridiplantae > Streptophyta > Pinopsida > Cupressales > Cupressaceae > Cryptomeria > Cryptomeria japonica. Next base: position 102,143 of record NW_026728990.1, on the reverse strand, counting down.
CACCTTGGAGCACACATCGGGGCGCTCCCGGGTTCGCACCGGCGTTGCGCACCGTGGTGGGCACCTCGGAGCACACCAAGGTGGGCAGCGAGGTGCGCACCTTTGATGCGATGCCTTCACTAATTTCCATAAAAGGCAAAAAAAAAACGAGATTTTAAAATTTCCGTTTTGAAAGATAGTGAGAAAAAGGGAATGCTGGTGCCATCTTGAGCCCGCCCTGGTGCGCAGCCCAGCCAAGGTTTGCGCACCAAGGTGCCCACCCTGGCGAAGGTGCGCGCCCGGGCAATTAACCCAACTTCCAACTTCGCGCGCGCCAGGGTGGGAGCGCACCCAACAACCGGGCCTGGGAAGAGCCAATGCGAGAAACCCCACCAAACTCTCTGACAAAAAAAGAGGGGGCGCTCCAGTAACCCCGCTTCGGAGCGCACCCTGGGCAAACCCAGCCAAGGTGCCCACCCCGGCCAAGGTGCAGGCGAGGTGCGCACCCGGGGCAAACCGGGCTCCGACAACGTGCACGCCGCACCTTGGAGCACACTTCGTAGCGCTCCCGGGTGCGCACCTCAGAGCACACCAAGGTGGGCAGCGAGGTGCGCACCTTTGATGCGCTGCCTTCACTAATTTCCAGAAAAGGCAAAAAAAAAAGGAGATTTTAAAATTTCCGTTTTGAAAGATAGTGAAAAAAACGGAACGCGCGTGCCATCTTGAGCCCGCCCTGGTGCGCAGCCCAGGTAAGGTGCCACCCTGGCAAAGGTGCGCACCCGGGCAATTAACCCTACTTCCGACTTCGTGCGCGCCAGGGTGGCAACCGGGCCTCGGAAGAGCCAATGCGAGAAACCCCACCAAACGCTCCGACAAAAAAAGAGGCGGCGCTCCAATAACCCCGCTTCGGAGCGCAGCCGGGGCAAACCAAGCCAAGGTGCCCACCCCGACGAAGGTGCACGCGAGGTGCGCACCCGGGGCAAACCGGGCTCCGACAACGTGCACGCAGCACCTTGGAGCACACTTCGAAGCACTCCCGGGTGCCCACCGGCGTTGCGCACCGTGGTGGGCAGCGAGGTGCGCACCTTTGATGCGCTGCCTTCACTAATTTCCAGAAAAAGGCAAAAAAAAATGAGATTTTAAAATTTCCGTTTTGAAAGATAGTGAAAAAAAAGGAACGCGGGTGCCATCTTGAGCCCGCCCTGGTGCGCAGCCCAGGCAAGGCATGCGCACCAAGGTGCCCACCCGAGGTGCACACCCGGGGCAAACCGGGCTCCGACTTCGTGCAGGCCGCACCTTGGAGCACACTTCGGAGCGCTCCTTGGTGCGCACCATGGTGCCCACCAGGGCGCACCCGAGGCAAACCGGGCTCCGACTTCGTGCACGCCGCACCTTGGAGCACACATCGGAGCGCTCCCAGGTTCGCACCAGCGTTGCGCACCTTTGATGCGCTGCCTTCACTAATTTCCAGAAAAGGCAAAAAAAAACGATATTTTAAAATTTCCGTTCTGAAAGATAGTGAAAAAAACGGAACGCGGGTGCCATCTTGAGCCCTTCCTGATGCGCAGCCCAGGCAAGTTGTGCGCACCAAGGTGCCCACCCTGGCGGAGGTGCGCGCCCGGGGCAAACCGGGCTCCGACTTCGTGCACTGCATGGTGCCCACCAAGGCGCGCAACCCAGCCAAGGTGCCCACCGCAGCGAAGGTGCACGCGAGGTGCGCACCCGAGGTGCACACCCGGGGCAAACCGGGCTCCGACTTCGTGCACGCCGCACCTTGGAGCACACTTCAGAGCGCTCCTTGGTACGCACCAGGGCGCGCAACCCAGCCAAGGTGCTCACCCCGGCGAAGGTGCACGCGAGGTGCGCACCCGGGGCAAACCGGGCTCGGACTTCGTGCACGCCGCACCTTGGAGCACACATCGGAGCGCTCCCGGGTTCGCACCAGCATTGCGCACCTTTGATGCGCTGCCTTCACTAATTTCCAGAAAAGGCAAAAAAAAGAAAAAAATGAGATTTTAAAATTTCCGTTTTGAAAGATAGTGAAAAAAACGGAACGCGGGTGCCATCTTGAGCCCGCCCTGGTGTGCAGCCCAGGCAAGTTGTGCGCACCAAGGCACCCACCCTGGCCAAGGTGGGTCACGGGGTGGGTCCTAGGGTGGGTAACGGGGTGGGTACTAAGGTGCGTGCCAAGGTGGGTCATAGGGTGGGTGCCAAGGTGGGCACCAGGGTGGGTGTGCACCAACCCTAGCCAGGGTAGGTCACGGGGTGGTTGTCGGGGTGGGCGTCAAGGAGCCAAGGTGGGTGGCAAGTAGCCAAGTTGCGTGCCAAGGTGGGTGTCGGGGTGGGTGCCAAGGATCCAAGGTGGGTGCCAAGGAACCAAGGTGGGTGTCTGGGTGGGTGCCGAGGTGGGAGCCAGGGTGGGTCCCAAGGTGAGTGCAAAGGTGGGTGCCAGGGTCAAGGTGAGTGCCAATGTGGGTTCCAAGGTGCCAGGGTCAGGGTGAGTGCCAATGTGGGTTCAAAGGTGCTAAGTTGGGTGCGAGGTTGGGTGCGAGGGTGGGTGGGTGCCAAGGTGTGCTAGGTGGAAGCCCGGGTGGGTCGGCATCCCATGGGTGTCGAGTTGGGTGCCTGATGGGTGCTTCTTGTCAAGTTTTAGTCGTCGGGACTCATTTCGAGCCTTAGAGGTCGTTTCTTGTCCGGTTGCCCTGTCTTCGACCTGGGAACCCAATTTTGGTCCTCGGGTCCCATTTTTTTTTGTCTCGCATCCCACTTTTGGCCTGTGGCCTTTTCGGGGTCGATTCTCGTTTTGGGCATCAGAGCATGTTTCTTCTCCTAAAACCCAATATTTGTTTATTAAGTCTCGGAACACATTTTTGTTCTCGTGGACCCATCATGGGTCTTGGAACGCATTTGTGGTCCTTGGGTCCCATTTTGCATCCCGAAACTTGTGTTTTGGTGCTTGATCCCTATTTTGGGTGCCCACCTTGCACCAAGTGCGCACCCGGGGCAAACCGAGCGCCTTGGTGCACCGGGGCAAGATCGAGCGTGCACCCGAGGCGCCCCGAACATGCACCAAGGTGCACTCGGCCCACATGTGAGCGCAGGTCGTTGCGCCCGAGGTGGTGTGTGGGCACCGCGTTGCAGACGGGACACTGCACGCACACGACGCCCCCTCCAGGTGCACGCACGTAGGCCGGGCCGGGTGCACACCCGACGCCCTAGCAAGGTGCGCGCACCCGGGCAGGGCTCACACTTGGCGAACGGGGCGCACTTCGCGAGGGAGGGTGTGCACCTCGACGGGGGTGGGTGGCCGGGGTGGATTCGCACGTGGGTCGCGGTTTGCTAAGTACACACTGCGACAAGCTCATAACGGGTGCGATCATACCAGCGTTAGTGCACCGGATCCCATCAGAACTCCGCAGTTAAGCGCGCTTGGGCCGGAGTAGTACTGGGATGGGTGACCTCCCGGGAAGTCCCGGTGTTGCACCCTTTTTTAGTTTTTCGCCGGGCGTCGCAATGCTATTTGAATAAACCTTTTGCCCGTTTGCGTTCTCGTCGGGGCCGGGCCGGGCCGGGGTGCGCTGCCCGCACTACCGCGCGCGCGGGGGCGACACCGAGCGCGCACCCGAGGCGCCCCGAGCACACAGGCCACGGTGCAACCCGGGCGTTGTGCGCGCACCCCGGTGCGCCCGAGGTGCTGCGCGCGCACCCAGGTGAAATCGGTGTGCACCTCGGCCAGTGCGCGCTCGGTCGAGTCGCGCACGTTGGCCAAGGTGCACGGTGATGTTTCTTACTCTAAGGTTCCGCACCAGACGCCCGGGACAGGTGAGCGAAGCTGGGCGGGGCCGGGTGCGCGGCCGGGGCAGGTGCACGCAGCTGGAGAGAGCTTTGGAGCACACTTCGGAGCGCACCAATGATGCGCTCCATTCAAAAGTTTCCTGAAAAGGCAAAAAAAGTTGAGATTATAGAATTTCCCACTTGAGAGATTGTAAAAAAAAAAAATTTAAAATGAAGGAAACGCGGGTGCCAAGGTGTGCGCAGCCCAGCCAAGGTGTGCGCACCAAGGCGCCCACCCTGGCGAAGGTGCACGCAAGGTGCGCACCCGAGGCAAACCGGACAATTAACCCAACTTTCGACTTCGCGCGCACCTTGGAGCGCACTTCGGAGCGCTCCTTGGTGCGCACCAATCTTGGGCACCTCGGAGTGCACCATGGCGCCCACCAAGGTGCGCACCCGGGGCAAACCGAGCTCCGACTTCGTGCGCACCTTGGAGCGCACGAAAGGTGCGCACCATGGCGCCCACCAAGGTGCGCAGCCCAGCCAAGGCGTGCGCATCAAGGTGCGCACCCTGGCGAAGGTGCGCACCCGGGGCAAACCGAGCTCCGACTTCGTGCGCACCTTGGAGCGCACAAAAGGTGCGCAACCCAGCCAAGGTGTGCGCACCCCGGTCAAACCGAGCTCCGAATCGTGCGCACCAGAGGTGCACGCCATCGTGCGCACCTTGGAGCACACTTCGGAGCCCTCCTTGGTGCGCGCCGATGTTGCGCACCTCGGAGCGCACCCGGGGAAAACAATGCAATTAACCCGACTTTCGACTTCGTGGGCACCTCGGAGCGCTCTCGGGTTCGCACCTCGGAGCACACCGAGGTGCGCACCTTTGATGCGCTGCCTTCACCAATTTCCAGAAAAGGCAAGAAAACATTGAGAAGGTGTGCGCACCGAGGTGCCCACCCTGGCGAAGGTGCACGCGAGGTGCGCACCCGGGGCAAACCGGGCTCCGACTTCGTGCACGCCGCACCTTGGAGCACACTTCGGAGCGCTCCTTGGTGCGCACCAGGGCGCGCAACCCAGCCGAGGTGCCCACCCCGGCGAAGGTGCACGCGAGGTGCGCACCCGGGGCAAACCGGGCTCCGACTTCGTGCACGCCATGGTGCCCACCGCGGCGAAGGTGCACGCGAGGTGCGCACCCGGGGCAAACCGGGCTCCGACTTCGTGCACGCCGCACCTTGGAGCACACTTCGGAGCGCTCCTTGGTGCGCACCATGGTGCCCACCAGGGCGCGCAACCCCGCCGAAGGTGCACGCGAGGTGCGCACCCGGGGCAAACCGGGCTCCGACTTCGTGCACGCCGCACCTTGGAGCACACTTCGGAGCGCTCCTTGGTGCGCACCATGGTGCCCACCAGGGCGCGCAACCCCGCCGAAGGTGCACGCGAGGTGCGCACCCGGGGCAAACCGGGCTCCGACTTCGTGCACGCCATGGTGCGCACCGCGGCGAAGGTGCGCACCCGGGGCAAACCGGGCTCCGACTTCGTGCACTGCCGCACCTTGGAGCACACTTCGGAGCGCTCCTTGGTGCGCACCAGGGCGCGCAACCCAGCCGAGGTGCCCACCCCGGCGAAGGTGCACGCGAGGTGCGTACCCGGGGCAAACCGGGCTCCGACTTCGTGCACGCCGCACCTTGGAGCACACTTCGGAGCGCTCCTTGGTGCGCACCATGGTGCCCACCAGGCCGCGCAACCCAGCCAAGGTGTGCGCACCAAGGTGCACGCGAGGTGCGCACCCGGGGCAAACCGGGGTCCGACTTCGTGCACGCCGCACCTTGGAGCACACATCGGGGCGCTCCCGGGTTCGCACCGGCGTTGCGCACCGTGGTGGGCACCTCGGAGCACACCAAGGTGGGCAGCGAGGTGCGCACCTTTGATGCGATGCCTTCACTAATTTCCATAAAAGGCAAAAAAAAAACGAGATTTTAAAATTTCCGTTTTGAAAGATAGTGAGAAAAAGGGAATGCTGGTGCCATCTTGAGCCCGCCCTGGTGCGCAGCCCAGCCAAGGTGTGCGCACCAAGGTGCCCACCCTGGCGAAGGTGCGCGCCCGGGCAATTAACCCAACTTCCAACTTCGCGCGCGCCAGGGTGGGAGCGCACCCAACAACCGGGCCTGGGAAGAGCCAATGCGAGAAACCCCACCAAACGCTCTGACAAAAAAAGAGGGGGCGCTCCAGTAACCCCGCTTCGGAGCGCACCCTGGGCAAACCCAGCCAAGGTGCCCACCCCGGCCAAGGTGCAGGCGAGGTGCGCACCCGGGGCAAACCGGGCTCCGACAACGTGCACGCCGCACCTTGGAGCACACTTCGTAGCGCTCCCGGGTGCGCACCTCAGAGCACACCAAGGTGGGCAGCGAGGTGCGCACCTTTGATGCGCTGCCTTCACTAATTTCCAGAAAAGGCAAAAAAAAAAGGAGATTTTAAAATTTCCGTTTTGAAAGATAGTGAAAAAAACGGAACGCGCGTGCCATCTTGAGCCCGCCCTGGTGCGCAGCCCAGGTAAGGTGCCCACCCTGGCAAAGGTGCGCACCCGGGCAATTAACCCTACTTCCGACTTCGTGCGCGCCAGGGTGGCAACCGGGCCTCGGAAGAGCCAATGCGAGAAACCCCACCAAACGCTCCGACAAAAAAAGAGGCGGCGCTCCAATAACCCCGCTTCGGAGCGCAGCCGGGGCAAACCCAGCCAAGGTGCCCACCCCGACGAAGGTGCACGCGAGGTGCGCACCCGGGGCAAACCGGGCTCCGACAACGTGCACGCAGCACCTTGGAGCACACTTCGAAGCACTCCCGGGTGCCCACCGGCGTTGCGCACCGTGGTGGGCAGCGAGGTGCGCACCTTTGATGCGCTGCCTTCACTAATTTCCAGAAAAAGGCAAAAAAAAATGAGATTTTAAAATTTCCGTTTTGAAAGATAGTGAAAAAAAAGGAACGCGGGTGCCATCTTGAGCCCGCCCTGGTGCGCAGCCCAGGCAAGGCATGCGCACCAAGGTGCCCACCCGAGGTGCACACCCGGGGCAAACCGGGCTCCGACTTCGTGCAGGCCGCACCTTGGAGCACACTTCGGAGCGCTCCTTGGTGCGCACCATGGTGCCCACCAGGGCGCGCAACCCAGCCAAGGTCTGCACACTAAGGTGCCCACCCCGGCGAAGGTGCACGCGAGGTGCGCACCCGGGGCAAACCGGGCTCCGACTTCGTGCACGCCATGGTGCCCACCGCGGCGAAGGTGCACGCGAGGTGCGCACCCGGGGCAAACCGGGCTCCGACTTCGTGCACGCCGCACCTTGGAGCACACTTCGGAGCGCTCCTTGGTGCGCACCATGGTGCCCACCAGGGCGCGCAACCCAGCCAAGGTGTGCGCACCAAGGTGCACGCGAGGTGCGCACCCGGGGCAAACCGGGGTCCGACTTCGTGCACGCCGCACCTTGGAGCACACATCGGAGCGCTCCCAGGTTCGCACCAGCGTTGCGCACCTTTGATGCGCTGCCTTCACTAATTTCCAGAAAAGGCAAAAAAAAACGATATTTTAAAATTTCCGTTCTGAAAGATAGTGAAAAAAACGGAACGCGGGTGCCATCTTGAGCCCTTCCTGGTGCGCAGCCCAGGCAAGTTGTGCGCACCAAGGTGCCCACCCTGGCGGAGGTGCGCGCCCGGGGCAAACCGGGCTCCGACTTCGTGCACTGCATGGTGCCCACCAAGGCGCGCAACCCAGCCAAGGTGCCCACCGCAGCGAAGGTGCACGCGAGGTGCACACCCGGGGCAAACCGGGCTCCGACTTCGTGCACGCCGCACCTTGGAGCACACTTCAGAGCGCTCCTTGGTGCGCACCAGGGCGCGCAACCCAGCCGAGGTGCCCACCCCGGCGAAGGTGCACGCGAGGTGCGCACCCGGGGCAAACCGGGCTCCGACTTCGTGCACGCCATGGTGCCCACCGCGGCGAAGGTGCGCACCCGGGGCAAACCGGGCTCCGACTTCGTGCACGCCGCACCTTGGAGCACACTTCGGAGCGCTCCTTGGTGCGCACCATGGTGCCCACCAGGCCGCGCAACCCAGCCAAGGTGTGCGCACCAAGGTGCACGCGAGGTGCGCACCCGGGGCAAACCGGGGTCCGACTTCGTGCACGCCGCACCTTGGAGCACACATCGGGGCGCTCCCGGGTTCGCACCGGCGTTGCGCACCGTGGTGGGCACCTCGGAGCACACCAAGGTGGGCAGCGAGGTGCGCACCTTTGATGCGATGCCTTCACTAATTTCCATAAAAGGCAAAAAAAAAACGAGATTTTAAAATTTCCGTTTTGAAAGATAGTGAGAAAAAGGGAATGCTGGTGCCATCTTGAGCCCGCCCTGGTGCGCAGCCCAGCCAAGGTTTGCGCACCAAGGTGCCCACCCTGGCGAAGGTGCGCGCCCGGGCAATTAACCCAACTTCCAACTTCGCGCGCGCCAGGGTGGGAGCGCACCCAACAACCGGGCCTGGGAAGAGCCAATGCGAGAAACCCCACCAAACTCTCTGACAAAAAAAGAGGGGGCGCTCCAGTAACCCCGCTTCGGAGCGCACCCTGGGCAAACCCAGCCAAGGTGCCCACCCCGGCCAAGGTGCAGGCGAGGTGCGCACCCGGGGCAAACCGGGCTCCGACAACGTGCACGCCGCACCTTGGAGCACACTTCGTAGCGCTCCCGGGTGCGCACCTCAGAGCACACCAAGGTGGGCAGCGAGGTGCGCACCTTTGATGCGCTGCCTTCACTAATTTCCAGAAAAGGCAAAAAAAAAAGGAGATTTTAAAATTTCCGTTTTGAAAGATAGTGAAAAAAACGGAACGCGCGTGCCATCTTGAGCCCGCCCTGGTGCGCAGCCCAGGTAAGGTGCCACCCTGGCAAAGGTGCGCACCCGGGCAATTAACCCTACTTCCGACTTCGTGCGCGCCAGGGTGGCAACCGGGCCTCGGAAGAGCCAATGCGAGAAACCCCACCAAACGCTCCGACAAAAAAAGAGGCGGCGCTCCAATAACCCCGCTTCGGAGCGCAGCCGGGGCAAACCAAGCCAAGGTGCCCACCCCGACGAAGGTGCACGCGAGGTGCGCACCCGGGGCAAACCGGGCTCCGACAACGTGCACGCAGCACCTTGGAGCACACTTCGAAGCACTCCCGGGTGCCCACCGGCGTTGCGCACCGTGGTGGGCAGCGAGGTGCGCACCTTTGATGCGCTGCCTTCACTAATTTCCAGAAAAAGGCAAAAAAAAATGAGATTTTAAAATTTCCGTTTTGAAAGATAGTGAAAAAAAAGGAACGCGGGTGCCATCTTGAGCCCGCCCTGGTGCGCAGCCCAGGCAAGGCATGCGCACCAAGGTGCCCACCCGAGGTGCACACCCGGGGCAAACCGGGCTCCGACTTCGTGCAGGCCGCACCTTGGAGCACACTTCGGAGCGCTCCTTGGTGCGCACCATGGTGCCCACCAGGGCGCACCCGAGGCAAACCGGGCTCCGACTTCGTGCACGCCGCACCTTGGAGCACACATCGGAGCGCTCCCAGGTTCGCACCAGCGTTGCGCACCTTTGATGCGCTGCCTTCACTAATTTCCAGAAAAGGCAAAAAAAAACGATATTTTAAAATTTCCGTTCTGAAAGATAGTGAAAAAAACGGAACGCGGGTGCCATCTTGAGCCCTTCCTGATGCGCAGCCCAGGCAAGTTGTGCGCACCAAGGTGCCCACCCTGGCGGAGGTGCGCGCCCGGGGCAAACCGGGCTCCGACTTCGTGACTGCATGGTGCCCACCAAGGCGCGCAACCCAGCCAAGGTGCCCACCGCAGCGAAGGTGCACGCGAGGTGCGCACCCGAGGTGCACACCCGGGGCAAACCGGGCTCCGACTTCGTGCACGCCGCACCTTGGAGCACACTTCAGAGCGCTCCTTGGTACGCACCAGGGCGCGCAACCCAGCCAAGGTGCTCACCCCGGCGAAGGTGCACGCGAGGTGCGCACCCGGGGCAAACCGGGCTCGGACTTCGTGCACGCCGCACCTTGGAGCACACATCGGAGCGCTCCCGGGTTCGCACCAGCATTGCGCACCTTTGATGCGCTGCCTTCACTAATTTCCAGAAAAGGCAAAAAAAAGAAAAAAATGAGATTTTAAAATTTCCGTTTTGAAAGATAGTGAAAAAAACGGAACGCGGGTGCCATCTTGAGCCCGCCCTGGTGTGCAGCCCAGGCAAGTTGTGCGCACCAAGGCACCCACCCTGGCCAAGGTGGGTCACGGGGTGGGTCCTAGGGTGGGTAACGGGGTGGGTACTAAGGTGCGTGCCAAGGTGGGTCATAGGGTGGGTGCCAAGGTGGGCACCAGGGTGGGTGTGCACCAACCCTAGCCAGGGTAGGTCACGGGGTGGTTGTCGGGGTGGGCGTCAAGGAGCCAAGGTGGGTGGCAAGTAGCCAAGTTGCGTGCCAAGGTGGGTGTCGGGGTGGGTGCCAAGGATCCAAGGTGGGTGCCAAGGAACCAAGGTGGGTGTCTGGGTGGGTGCCGAGGTGGGAGCCAGGGTGGGTCCCAAGGTGAGTGCAAAGGTGGGTGCCAGGGTCAAGGTGAGTGCCAATGTGGGTTCCAAGGTGCCAGGGTCAGGGTGAGTGCCAATGTGGGTTCAAAGGTGCTAAGTTGGGTGCGAGGTTGGGTGCGAGGGTGGGTGGGTGCCAAGGTGTGCTAGGTGGAAGCCCGGGTGGGTCGGCATCCCATGGGTGTCGAGTTGGGTGCCTGATGGGTGCTTCTTGTCAAGTTTTAGTCGTCGGGACTCATTTCGAGCCTTAGAGGTCGTTTCTTGTCCGGTTGCCCTGTCTTCGACCTGGGAACCCAATTTTGGTCCTCGGGTCCCATTTTTTTTTGTCTCGCATCCCACTTTTGGCCTGTGGCCTTTTCGGGGTCGATTCTCGTTTTGGGCATCAGAGCATGTTTCTTCTCCTAAAACCCAATATTTGTTTATTAAGTCTCGGAACACATTTTTGTTCTCGTGGACCCATCATGGGTCTTGGAACGCATTTGTGGTCCTTGGGTCCCATTTTGCATCCCGAAACTTGTGTTTTGGTGCTTGATCCCTATTTTGGGTGCCCACCTTGCACCAAGTGCGCACCCGGGGCAAACCGAGCGCCTTGGTGCACCGGGGCAAGATCGAGCGTGCACCCGAGGCGCCCCGAACATGCACCAAGGTGCACTCGGCCCACATGTGAGCGCAGGTCGTTGCGCCCGAGGTGGTGTGTGGGCACCGCGTTGCAGACGGGACACTGCACGCACACGACGCCCCCTCCAGGTGCACGCACGTAGGCCGGGCCGGGTGCACACCCGACGCCCTAGCAAGGTGCGCGCACCCGGGCAGGGCTCACACTTGGCGAACGGGGCGCACTTCGCGAGGGAGGGTGTGCACCTCGACGGGGGTGGGTGGCCGGGGTGGATTCGCACGTGGGTCGCGGTTTGCTAAGTACACACTGCGACAAGCTCATAACGGGTGCGATCATACCAGCGTTAGTGCACCGGATCCCATCAGAACTCCGCAGTTAAGCGCGCTTGGGCCGGAGTAGTACTGGGATGGGTGACCTCCCGGGAAGTCCCGGTGTTGCACCCTTTTTTAGTTTTTTGCCGGGCGTCGCAATGCTATTTGAATAAACCTTTTGCCCGTTTGCGTTCTCGTCGGGGCCGGGCCGGGCCGGGGTGCGCTGCCCGCACTACCGCGCGCGCGGGGGCGACACCGAGCGCGCACCCGAGGCGCCCCGAGCACACAGGCCACGGTGCAACCCGGGCGTTGTGCGCGCACCCCGGTGCGCCCGAGGTGCTGCGCGCGCACCCAGGTGAAATCGGTGTGCACCTCGGCCAGTGCGCGCTCGGTCGAGTCGCGCACGTTGGCCAAGGTGCACGGTGATGTTTCTTACTCTAAGGTTCCGCACCAGACGCCCGGGACAGGTGAGCGAAGCTGGGCGGGGCCGGGTGCGCGGCCGGGGCAGGTGCACGCAGCTGGAGAGAGCTTTGGAGCACACTTCGGAGCGCACCAATGATGCGCTCCATTCAAAAGTTTCCTGAAAAGGCAAAAAAAGTTGAGATTATAGAATTTCCCACTTGAGAGATTGTAAAAAAAAAAAATTTAAAATGAAGGAAACGCGGGTGCCAAGGTGTGCGCAGCCCAGCCAAGGTGTGCGCACCAAGGCGCCCACCCTGGCGAAGGTGCACGCAAGGTGCGCACCCGAGGCAAACCGGACAATTAACCCAACTTTCGACTTCGCGCGCACCTTGGAGCGCACTTCGGAGCGCTCCTTGGTGCGCACCAATCTTGGGCACCTCGGAGTGCACCATGGCGCCCACCAAGGTGCGCACCCGGGGCAAACCGAGCTCCGACTTCGTGCGCACCTTGGAGCGCACGAAAGGTGCGCACCATGGCGCCCACCAAGGTGCGCAGCCCAGCCAAGGCGTGCGCATCAAGGTGCGCACCCTGGCGAAGGTGCGCACCCGGGGCAAACCGAGCTCCGACTTCGTGCGCACCTTGGAGCGCACAAAAGGTGCGCAACCCAGCCAAGGTGTGCGCACCCCGGTCAAACCGAGCTCCGAATCGTGCGCACCAGAGGTGCACGCCATCGTGCGCACCTTGGAGCACACTTCGGAGCCCTCCTTGGTGCGCGCCGATGTTGCGCACCTCGGAGCGCACCCGGGGAAAACAATGCAATTAACCCGACTTTCGACTTCGTGGGCACCTCGGAGCGCTCTCGGGTTCGCACCTCGGAGCACACCGAGGTGCGCACCTTTGATGCGCTGCCTTCACCAATTTCCAGAAAAGGCAAGAAAACATTGAGAAGGTGTGCGCACCGAGGTGCCCACCCTGGCGAAGGTGCACGCGAGGTGCGCACCCGGGGCAAACCGGGCTCCGACTTCGTGCACGCCGCACCTTGGAGCACACTTCGGAGCGCTCCTTGGTGCGCACCAGGGCGCGCAACCCAGCCGAGGTGCCCACCCCGGCGAAGGTGCACGCGAGGTGCGCACCCGGGGCAAACCGGGCTCCGACTTCGTGCACGCCATGGTGCCCACCGCGGCGAAGGTGCACGCGAGGTGCGCACCCGGGGCAAACCGGGCTCCGACTTCGTGCACGCCGCACCTTGGAGCACACTTCGGAGCGCTCCTTGGTGCGCACCATGGTGCCCACCAGGGCGCGCAACCCCGCCGAAGGTGCACGCGAGGTGCGCACCCGGGGCAAACCGGGCTCCGACTTCGTGCACGCCGCACCTTGGAGCACACTTCGGAGCGCTCCTTGGTGCGCACCATGGTGCCCACCAGGGCGCGCAACCCCGCCGAAGGTGCACGCGAGGTGCGCACCCGGGGCAAACCGGGCTCCGACTTCGTGCACGCCATGGTGCGCACCGCGGCGAAGGTGCGCACCCGGGGCAAACCGGGCTCCGACTTCGTGCACGCCGCACCTTGGAGCACACTTCGGAGCGCTCCTTGGTGCGCACCAGGGCGCGCAACCCAGCCGAGGTGCCCACCCCGGCGAAGGTGCACGCGAGGTGCGTACCCGGGGCAAACCGGGCTCCGACTTCGTGCACGCCGCACCTTGGAGCACACTTCGGAGCGCTCCTTGGTGCGCACCATGGTGCCCACCAGGCCGCGCAACCCAGCCAAGGTGTGCGCACCAAGGTGCACGCGAGGTGCGCACCCGGGGCAAACCGGGGTCCGACTTCGTGCACGCCGCACCTTGGAGCACACATCGGGGCGCTCCCGGGTTCGCACCGGCGTTGCGCACCGTGGTGGGCACCTCGGAGCACACCAAGGTGGGCAGCGAGGTGCGCACCTTTGATGCGATGCCTTCACTAATTTCCATAAAAGGCAAAAAAAAAACGAGATTTTAAAATTTCCGTTTTGAAAGATAGTGAGAAAAAGGGAATGCTGGTGCCATCTTGAGCCCGCCCTGGTGCGCAGCCCAGCCAAGGTGTGCGCACCAAGGTGCCCACCCTGGCGAAGGTGCGCGCCCGGGCAATTAACCCAACTTCCAACTTCGCGCGCGCCAGGGTGGGAGCGCACCCAACAACCGGGCCTGGGAAGAGCCAATGCGAGAAACCCCACCAAACGCTCTGACAAAAAAAGAGGGGGCGCTCCAGTAACCCCGCTTCGGAGCGCACCCTGGGCAAACCCAGCCAAGGTGCCCACCCCGGCCAAGGTGCAGGCGAGGTGCGCACCCGGGGCAAACCGGGCTCCGACAACGTGCACGCCGCACCTTGGAGCACACTTCGTAGCGCTCCCGGGTGCGCACCTCAGAGCACACCAAGGTGGGCAGCGAGGTGCGCACCTTTGATGCGCTGCCTTCACTAATTTCCAGAAAAGGCAAAAAAAAAAGGAGATTTTAAAATTTCCGTTTTGAAAGATAGTGAAAAAAACGGAACGCGCGTGCCATCTTGAGCCCGCCCTGGTGCGCAGCCCAGGTAAGGTGCCCACCCTGGCAAAGGTGCGCACCCGGGCAATTAACCCTACTTCCGACTTCGTGCGCGCCAGGGTGGCAACCGGGCCTCGGAAGAGCCAATGCGAGAAACCCCACCAAACGCTCCGACAAAAAAAGAGGCGGCGCTCCAATAACCCCGCTTCGGAGCGCAGCCGGGGCAAACCCAGCCAAGGTGCCCACCCCGACGAAGGTGCACGCGAGGTGCGCACCCGGGGCAAACCGGGCTCCGACAACGTGCACGCAGCACCTTGGAGCACACTTCGAAGCACTCCCGGGTGCCCACCGGCGTTGCGCACCGTGGTGGGCAGCGAGGTGCGCACCTTTGATGCGCTGCCTTCACTAATTTCCAGAAAAAGGCAAAAAAAAATGAGATTTTAAAATTTCCGTTTTGAAAGATAGTGAAAAAAAAGGAACGCGGGTGCCATCTTGAGCCCGCCCTGGTGCGCAGCCCAGGCAAGGCATGCGCACCAAGGTGCCCACCCGAGGTGCACACCCGGGGCAAACCGGGCTCCGACTTCGTGCAGGCCGCACCTTGGAGCACACTTCGGAGCGCTCCTTGGTGCGCACCATGGTGCCCACCAGGGCGCGCAACCCAGCCAAGGTCTGCACACTAAGGTGCCCACCCCGGCGAAGGTGCACGCGAGGTGCGCACCCGGGGCAAACCGGGCTCCGACTTCGTGCACGCCATGGTGCCCACCGCGGCGAAGGTGCACGCGAGGTGCGCACCCGGGGCAAACCGGGCTCCGACTTCGTGCACGCCGCACCTTGGAGCACACTTCGGAGCGCTCCTTGGTGCGCACCATGGTGCCCACCAGGGCGCGCAACCCAGCCAAGGTGTGCGCACCAAGGTGCACGCGAGGTGCGCACCCGGGGCAAACCGGGGTCCGACTTCGTGCACGCCGCACCTTGGAGCACACATCGGAGCGCTCCCAGGTTCGCACCAGCGTTGCGCACCTTTGATGCGCTGCCTTCACTAATTTCCAGAAAAGGCAAAAAAAAACGATATTTTAAAATTTCCGTTCTGAAAGATAGTGAAAAAAACGGAACGCGGGTGCCATCTTGAGCCCTTCCTGGTGCGCAGCCCAGGCAAGTTGTGCGCACCAAGGTGCCCACCCTGGCGGAGGTGCGCGCCCGGGGCAAACCGGGCTCCGACTTCGTGCACTGCATGGTGCCCACCAAGGCGCGCAACCCAGCCAAGGTGCCCACCGCAGCGAAGGTGCACGCGAGGTGCACACCCGGGGCAAACCGGGCTCCGACTTCGTGCACGCCGCACCTTGGAGCACACTTCAGAGCGCTCCTTGGTGCGCACCAGGGCGCGCAACCCAGCCGAGGTGCCCACCCCGGCGAAGGTGCACGCGAGGTGCGCACCCGGGGCAAACCGGGCTCCGACTTCGTGCACGCCATGGTGCCCACCGCGGCGAAGGTGCGCACCTGGGGCAAACCGGGCTCCGACTTCGTGCACGCCGCACCTTGGAGCACACTTCGGAGCGCTCCTTGGTGCGCACCATGGTGCCCACCAGGCCGCGCAACCCAGCCAAGGTGTGCGCACCAAGGTGCACGCGAGGTGCGCACCCGGGGCAAACCGGGGTCCGACTTCGTGCACGCCGCACCTTGGAGCACACATCGGGGCGCTCCCGGGTTCGCACCGGCGTTGCGCACCGTGGTGGGCACCTCGGAGCACACCAAGGTGGGCAGCGAGGTGCGCACCTTTGATGCGATGCCTTCACTAATTTCCATAAAAGGCAAAAAAAAAACGAGATTTTAAAATTTCCGTTTTGAAAGATAGTGAGAAAAAGGGAATGCTGGTGCCATCTTGAGCCCGCCCTGGTGCGCAGCCCAGCCAAGGTTTGCGCACCAAGGTGCCCACCCTGGCGAAGGTGCGCGCCCGGGCAATTAACCCAACTTCCAACTTCGCGCGCGCCAGGGTGGGAGCGCACCCAACAACCGGGCCTGGGAAGAGCCAATGCGAGAAACCCCACCAAACTCTCTGACAAAAAAAGAGGGGGCGCTCCAGTAACCCCGCTTCGGAGCGCACCCTGGGCAAACCCAGCCAAGGTGCCCACCCCGGCCAAGGTGCAGGCGAGGTGCGCACCCGGGGCAAACCGGGCTCCGACAACGTGCACGCCGCACCTTGGAGCACACTTCGTAGCGCTCCCGGGTGCGCACCTCAGAGCACACCAAGGTGGGCAGCGAGGTGCGCACCTTTGATGCGCTGCCTTCACTAATTTCCAGAAAAGGCAAAAAAAAAAGGAGATTTTAAAATTTCCGTTTTGAAAGATAGTGAAAAAAACGGAACGCGCGTGCCATCTTGAGCCCGCCCTGGTGCGCAGCCCAGGTAAGGTGCCACCCTGGCAAAGGTGCGCACCCGGGCAATTAACCCTACTTCCGACTTCGTGCGCGCCAGGGTGGCAACCGGGCCTCGGAAGAGCCAATGCGAGAAACCCCACCAAACGCTCCGACAAAAAAAGAGGCGGCGCTCCAATAACCCCGCTTCGGAGCGCAGCCGGGGCAAACCAAGCCAAGGTGCCCACCCCGACGAAGGTGCACGCGAGGTGCGCACCCGGGGCAAACCGGGCTCCGACAACGTGCACGCAGCACCTTGGAGCACACTTCGAAGCACTCCCGGGTGCCCACCGGCGTTGCGCACCGTGGTGGGCAGCGAGGTGCGCACCTTTGATGCGCTGCCTTCACTAATTTCCAGAAAAAGGCAAAAAAAAATGAGATTTTAAAATTTCCGTTTTGAAAGATAGTGAAAAAAAAGGAACGCGGGTGCCATCTTGAGCCCGCCCTGGTGCGCAGCCCAGGCAAGGCATGCGCACCAAGGTGCCCACCCGAGGTGCACACCCGGGGCAAACCGGGCTCCGACTTCGTGCAGGCCGCACCTTGGAGCACACTTCGGAGCGCTCCTTGGTGCGCACCATGGTGCCCACCAGGGCGCACCCGAGGCAAACCGGGCTCCGACTTCGTGCACGCCGCACCTTGGAGCACACATCGGAGCGCTCCCAGGTTCGCACCAGCGTTGCGCACCTTTGATGCGCTGCCTTCACTAATTTCCAGAAAAGGCAAAAAAAAACGATATTTTAAAATTTCCGTTCTGAAAGATAGTGAAAAAAACGGAACGCGGGTGCCATCTTGAGCCCTTCCTGATGCGCAGCCCAGGCAAGTTGTGCGCACCAAGGTGCCCACCCTGGCGGAGGTGCGCGCCCGGGGCAAACCGGGCTCCGACTTCGTGCACTGCATGGTGCCCACCAAGGCGCGCAACCCAGCCAAGGTGCCCACCGCAGCGAAGGTGCACGCGAGGTGCGCACCCGAGGTGCACACCCGGGGCAAACCGGGCTCCGACTTCGTGCACGCCGCACCTTGGAGCACACTTCAGAGCGCTCCTTGGTACGCACCAGGGCGCGCAACCCAGCCAAGGTGCTCACCCCGGCGAAGGTGCACGCGAGGTGCGCACCCGGGGCAAACCGGGCTCGGACTTCGTGCACGCCGCACCTTGGAGCACACATCGGAGCGCTCCCGGGTTCGCACCAGCATTGCGCACCTTTGATGCGCTGCCTTCACTAATTTCCAGAAAAGGCAAAAAAAAGAAAAAAATGAGATTTTAAAATTTCCGTTTTGAAAGATAGTGAAAAAAACGGAACGCGGGTGCCATCTTGAGCCCGCCCTGGTGTGCAGCCCAGGCAAGTTGTGCGCACCAAGGCACCCACCCTGGCCAAGGTGGGTCACGGGGTGGGTCCTAGGGTGGGTAACGGGGTGGGTACTAAGGTGCGTGCCAAGGTGGGTCATAGGGTGGGTGCCAAGGTGGGCACCAGGGTGGGTGTGCACCAACCCTAGCCAGGGTAGGTCACGGGGTGGTTGTCGGGGTGGGCGTCAAGGAGCCAAGGTGGGTGGCAAGTAGCCAAGTTGCGTGCCAAGGTGGGTGTCGGGGTGGGTGCCAAGGATCCAAGGTGGGTGCCAAGGAACCAAGGTGGGTGTCTGGGTGGGTGCCGAGGTGGGAGCCAGGGTGGGTCCCAAGGTGAGTGCAAAGGTGGGTGCCAGGGTCAAGGTGAGTGCCAATGTGGGTTCCAAGGTGCCAGGGTCAGGGTGAGTGCCAATGTGGGTTCAAAGGTGCTAAGTTGGGTGCGAGGTTGGGTGCGAGGGTGGGTGGGTGCCAAGGTGTGCTAGGTGGAAGCCCGGGTGGGTCGGCATCCCATGGGTGTCGAGTTGGGTGCCTGATGGGTGCTTCTTGTCAAGTTTTAGTCGTCGGGACTCATTTCGAGCCTTAGAGGTCGTTTCTTGTCCGGTTGCCCTGTCTTCGACCTGGGAACCCAATTTTGGTCCTCGGGTCCCATTTTTTTTTGTCTCGCATCCCACTTTTGGCCTGTGGCCTTTTCGGGGTCGATTCTCGTTTTGGGCATCAGAGCATGTTTCTTCTCCTAAAACCCAATATTTGTTTATTAAGTCTCGGAACACATTTTTGTTCTCGTGGACCCATCATGGGTCTTGGAACGCATTTGTGGTCCTTGGGTCCCATTTTGCATCCCGAAACTTGTGTTTTGGTGCTTGATCCCTATTTTGGGTGCCCACCTTGCACCAAGTGCGCACCCGGGGCAAACCGAGCGCCTTGGTGCACCGGGGCAAGATCGAGCGTGCACCCGAGGCGCCCCGAACATGCACCAAGGTGCACTCGGCCCACATGTGAGCGCAGGTCGTTGCGCCCGAGGTGGTGTGTGGGCACCGCGTTGCAGACGGGACACTGCACGCACACGACGCCCCCTCCAGGTGCACGCACGTAGGCCGGGCCGGGTGCACACCCGACGCCCTAGCAAGGTGCGCGCACCCGGGCAGGGCTCACACTTGGCGAACGGGGCGCACTTCGCGAGGGAGGGTGTGCACCTCGACGGGGGTGGGTGGCCGGGGTGGATTCGCACGTGGGTCGCGGTTTGCTAAGTACACACTGCGACAAGCTCATAACGGGTGCGATCATACCAGCGTTAGTGCACCGGATCCCATCAGAACTCCGCAGTTAAGCGCGCTTGGGCCGGAGTAGTACTGGGATGGGTGACCTCCCGGGAAGTCCCGGTGTTGCACCCTTTTTTAGTTTTTCGCCGGGCGTCGCAATGCTATTTGAATAAACCTTTTGCCCGTTTGCGTTCTCGTCGGGGCCGGGCCGGGCCGGGGTGCGCTGCCCGCACTACCGCGCGCGCGGGGGCGACACCGAGCGCGCACCCGAGGCGCCCCGAGCACACAGGCCACGGTGCAACCCGGGCGTTGTGCGCGCACCCCGGTGCGCCCGAGGTGCTGCGCGCGCACCCAGGTGAAATCGGTGTGCACCTCGGCCAGTGCGCGCTCGGTCGAGTCGCGCACGTTGGCCAAGGTGCACGGTGATGTTTCTTACTCTAAGGTTCCGCACCAGACGCCCGGGACAGGTGAGCGAAGCTGGGCGGGGCCGGGTGCGCGGCCGGGGCAGGTGCACGCAGCTGGAGAGAGCTTTGGAGCACACTTCGGAGCGCACCAATGATGCGCTCCATTCAAAAGTTTCCTGAAAAGGCAAAAAAAGTTGAGATTATAGAATTTCCCACTTGAGAGATTGTAAAAAAAAAAAATTTAAAATGAAGGAAACGCGGGTGCCAAGGTGTGCGCAGCCCAGCCAAGGTGTGCGCACCAAGGCGCCCACCCTGGCGAAGGTGCACGCAAGGTGCGCACCCGAGGCAAACCGGACAATTAACCCAACTTTCGACTTCGCGCGCACCTTGGAGCGCACTTCGGAGCGCTCCTTGGTGCGCACCAATCTTGGGCACCTCGGAGTGCACCATGGCGCCCACCAAGGTGCGCACCCGGGGCAAACCGAGCTCCGACTTCGTGCGCACCTTGGAGCGCACGAAAGGTGCGCACCATGGCGCCCACCAAGGTGCGCAGCCCAGCCAAGGCGTGCGCATCAAGGTGCGCACCCTGGCGAAGGTGCGCACCCGGGGCAAACCGAGCTCCGACTTCGTGCGCACCTTGGAGCGCACAAAAGGTGCGCAACCCAGCCAAGGTGTGCGCACCCCGGTCAAACCGAGCTCCGAATCGTGCGCACCAGAGGTGCACGCCATCGTGCGCACCTTGGAGCACACTTCGGAGCCCTCCTTGGTGCGCGCCGATGTTGCGCACCTCGGAGCGCACCCGGGGAAAACAATGCAATTAACCCGACTTTCGACTTCGTGGGCACCTCGGAGCGCTCTCGGGTTCGCACCTCGGAGCACACCGAGGTGCGCACCTTTGATGCGCTGCCTTCACCAATTTCCAGAAAAGGCAAGAAAACATTGAGAAGGTGTGCGCACCGAGGTGCCCACCCTGGCGAAGGTGCACGCGAGGTGCGCACCCGGGGCAAACCGGGCTCCGACTTCGTGCACGCCGCACCTTGGAGCACACTTCGGAGCGCTCCTTGGTGCGCACCAGGGCGCGCAACCCAGCCGAGGTGCCCACCCCGGCGAAGGTGCACGCGAGGTGCGCACCCGGGGCAAACCGGGCTCCGACTTCGTGCACGCCATGGTGCCCACCGCGGCGAAGGTGCACGCGAGGTGCGCACCCGGGGCAAACCGGGCTCCGACTTCGTGCACGCCGCACCTTGGAGCACACTTCGGAGCGCTCCTTGGTGCGCACCATGGTGCCCACCAGGGCGCGCAACCCCGCCGAAGGTGCACGCGAGGTGCGCACCCGGGGCAAACCGGGCTCCGACTTCGTGCACGCCGCACCTTGGAGCACACTTCGGAGCGCTCCTTGGTGCGCACCATGGTGCCCACCAGGGCGCGCAACCCCGCCGAAGGTGCACGCGAGGTGCGCACCCGGGGCAAACCGGGCTCCGACTTCGTGCACGCCATGGTGCGCACCGCGGCGAAGGTGCGCACCCGGGGCAAACCGGGCTCCGACTTCGTGCACGCCGCACCTTGGAGCACACTTCGGAGCGCTCCTTGGTGCGCACCAGGGCGCGCAACCCAGCCGAGGTGCCCACCCCGGCGAAGGTGCACGCGAGGTGCGTACCCGGGGCAAACCGGGCTCCGACTTCGTGCACGCCGCACCTTGGAGCACACTTCGGAGCGCTCCTTGGTGCGCACCATGGTGCCCACCAGGCCGCGCAACCCAGCCAAGGTGTGCGCACCAAGGTGCACGCGAGGTGCGCACCCGGGGCAAACCGGGGTCCGACTTCGTGCACGCCGCACCTTGGAGCACACATCGGGGCGCTCCCGGGTTCGCACCGGCGTTGCGCACCGTGGTGGGCACCTCGGAGCACACCAAGGTGGGCAGCGAGGTGCGCACCTTTGATGCGATGCCTTCACTAATTTCCATAAAAGGCAAAAAAAAAACGAGATTTTAAAATTTCCGTTTTGAAAGATAGTGAGAAAAAGGGAATGCTGGTGCCATCTTGAGCCCGCCCTGGTGCGCAGCCCAGCCAAGGTGTGCGCACCAAGGTGCCCACCCTGGCGAAGGTGCGCGCCCGGGCAATTAACCCAACTTCCAACTTCGCGCGCGCCAGGGTGGGAGCGCACCCAACAACCGGGCCTGGGAAGAGCCAATGCGAGAAACCCCACCAAACGCTCTGACAAAAAAAGAGGGGGCGCTCCAGTAACCCCGCTTCGGAGCGCACCCTGGGCAAACCCAGCCAAGGTGCCCACCCCGGCCAAGGTGCAGGCGAGGTGCGCACCCGGGGCAAACCGGGCTCCGACAACGTGCACGCCGCACCTTGGAGCACACTTCGTAGCGCTCCCGGGTGCGCACCTCAGAGCACACCAAGGTGGGCAGCGAGGTGCGCACCTTTGATGCGCTGCCTTCACTAATTTCCAGAAAAGGCAAAAAAAAAAGGAGATTTTAAAATTTCCGTTTTGAAAGATAGTGAAAAAAACGGAACGCGCGTGCCATCTTGAGCCCGCCCTGGTGCGCAGCCCAGGTAAGGTGCCCACCCTGGCAAAGGTGCGCACCCGGGCAATTAACCCTACTTCCGACTTCGTGCGCGCCAGGGTGGCAACCGGGCCTCGGAAGAGCCAATGCGAGAAACCCCACCAAACGCTCCGACAAAAAAAGAGGCGGCGCTCCAATAACCCCGCTTCGGAGCGCAGCCGGGGCAAACCCAGCCAAGGTGCCCACCCCGACGAAGGTGCACGCGAGGTGCGCACCCGGGGCAAACCGGGCTCCGACAACGTGCACGCAGCACCTTGGAGCACACTTCGAAGCACTCCCGGGTGCCCACCGGCGTTGCGCACCGTGGTGGGCAGCGAGGTGCGCACCTTTGATGCGCTGCCTTCACTAATTTCCAGAAAAAGGCAAAAAAAAATGAGATTTTAAAATTTCCGTTTTGAAAGATAGTGAAAAAAAAGGAACGCGGGTGCCATCTTGAGCCCGCCCTGGTGCGCAGCCCAGGCAAGGCATGCGCACCAAGGTGCCCACCCGAGGTGCACACCCGGGGCAAACCGGGCTCCGACTTCGTGCAGGCCGCACCTTGGAGCACACTTCGGAGCGCTCCTTGGTGCGCACCATGGTGCCCACCAGGGCGCGCAACCCAGCCAAGGTCTGCACACTAAGGTGCCCACCCCGGCGAAGGTGCACGCGAGGTGCGCACCCGGGGCAAACCGGGCTCCGACTTCGTGCACGCCATGGTGCCCACCGCGGCGAAGGTGCACGCGAGGTGCGCACCCGGGGCAAACCGGGCTCCGACTTCGTGCACGCCGCACCTTGGAGCACACTTCGGAGCGCTCCTTGGTGCGCACCATGGTGCCCACCAGGGCGCGCAACCCAGCCAAGGTGTGCGCACCAAGGTGCACGCGAGGTGCGCACCCGGGGCAAACCGGGGTCCGACTTCGTGCACGCCGCACCTTGGAGCACACATCGGAGCGCTCCCAGGTTCGCACCAGCGTTGCGCACCTTTGATGCGCTGCCTTCACTAATTTCCAGAAAAGGCAAAAAAAAACGATATTTTAAAATTTCCGTTCTGAAAGATAGTGAAAAAAACGGAACGCGGGTGCCATCTTGAGCCCTTCCTGGTGCGCAGCCCAGGCAAGTTGTGCGCACCAAGGTGCCCACCCTGGCGGAGGTGCGCGCCCGGGGCAAACCGGGCTCCGACTTCGTGCACTGCATGGTGCCCACCAAGGCGCGCAACCCAGCCAAGGTGCCCACCGCAGCGAAGGTGCACGCGAGGTGCACACCCGGGGCAAACCGGGCTCCGACTTCGTGCACGCCGCACCTTGGAGCACACTTCAGAGCGCTCCTTGGTGCGCACCAGGGCGCGCAACCCAGCCGAGGTGCCCACCCCGGCGAAGGTGCACGCGAGGTGCGCACCCGGGGCAAACCGGGCTCCGACTTCGTGCACGCCATGGTGCCCACCGCGGCGAAGGTGCGCACCCGGGGCAAACCGGGCTCCGACTTCGTGCACGCCGCACCTTGGAGCACACTTCGGAGCGCTCCTTGGTGCGCACCATGGTGCCCACCAGGCCGCGCAACCCAGCCAAGGTGTGCGCACCAAGGTGCACGCGAGGTGCGCACCCGGGGCAAACCGGGGTCCGACTTCGTGCACGCCGCACCTTGGAGCACACATCGGGGCGCTCCCGGGTTCGCACCGGCGTTGCGCACCGTGGTGGGCACCTCGGAGCACACCAAGGTGGGCAGCGAGGTGCGCACCTTTGATGCGATGCCTTCACTAATTTCCATAAAAGGCAAAAAAAAAACGAGATTTTAAAATTTCCGTTTTGAAAGATAGTGAGAAAAAGGGAATGCTGGTGCCATCTTGAGCCCGCCCTGGTGCGCAGCCCAGCCAAGGTTTGCGCACCAAGGTGCCCACCCTGGCGAAGGTGCGCGCCCGGGCAATTAACCCAACTTCCAACTTCGCGCGCGCCAGGGTGGGAGCGCACCCAACAACCGGGCCTGGGAAGAGCCAATGCGAGAAACCCCACCAAACTCTCTGACAAAAAAAGAGGGGGCGCTCCAGTAACCCCGCTTCGGAGCGCACCCTGGGCAAACCCAGCCAAGGTGCCCACCCCGGCCAAGGTGCAGGCGAGGTGCGCACCCGGGGCAAACCGGGCTCCGACAACGTGCACGCCGCACCTTGGAGCACACTTCGTAGCGCTCCCGGGTGCGCACCTCAGAGCACACCAAGGTGGGCAGCGAGGTGCGCACCTTTGATGCGCTGCCTTCACTAATTTCCAGAAAAGGCAAAAAAAAAAGGAGATTTTAAAATTTCCGTTTTGAAAGATAGTGAAAAAAACGGAACACGCGTGCCATCTTGAGCCCGCCCTGGTGCGCAGCCCAGGTAAGGTGCCACCCTGGCAAAGGTGCGCACCCGGGCAATTAACCCTACTTCCGACTTCGTGCGCGCCAGGGTGGCAACCGGGCCTCGGAAGAGCCAATGCGAGAAACCCCACCAAACGCTCCGACAAAAAAAGAGGCGGCGCTCCAATAACCCCGCTTCGGAGCGCAGCCGGGGCAAACCAAGCCAAGGTGCCCACCCCGACGAAGGTGCACGCGAGGTGCGCACCCGGGGCAAACCGGGCTCCGACAACGTGCACGCAGCACCTTGGAGCACACTTCGAAGCACTCCCGGGTGCCCACCGGCGTTGCGCACCGTGGTGGGCAGCGAGGTGCGCACCTTTGATGCGCTGCCTTCACTAATTTCCAGAAAAAGGCAAAAAAAAATGAGATTTTAAAATTTCCGTTTTGAAAGATAGTGAAAAAAAAGGAACGCGGGTGCCATCTTGAGCCCGCCCTGGTGCGCAGCCCAGGCAAGGCATGCGCACCAAGGTGCCCACCCGAGGTGCACACCCGGGGCAAACCGGGCTCCGACTTCGTGCAGGCCGCACCTTGGAGCACACTTCGGAGCGCTCCTTGGTGCGCACCATGGTGCCCACCAGGGCGCACCCGAGGCAAACCGGGCTCCGACTTCGTGCACGCCGCACCTTGGAGCACACATCGGAGCGCTCCCAGGTTCGCACCAGCGTTGCGCACCTTTGATGCGCTGCCTTCACTAATTTCCAGAAAAGGCAAAAAAAAACGATATTTTAAAATTTCCGTTCTGAAAGATAGTGAAAAAAACGGAACGCGGGTGCCATCTTGAGCCCTTCCTGATGCGCAGCCCAGGCAAGTTGTGCGCACCAAGGTGCCCACCCTGGCGGAGGTGCGCGCCCGGGGCAAACCGGGCTCCGACTTCGTGCACTGCATGGTGCCCACCAAGGCGCGCAACCCAGCCAAGGTGCCCACCGCAGCGAAGGTGCACGCGAGGTGCGCACCCGAGGTGCACACCCGGGGCAAACCGGGCTCCGACTTCGTGCACGCCGCACCTTGGAGCACACTTCAGAGCGCTCCTTGGTACGCACCAGGGCGCGCAACCCAGCCAAGGTGCTCACCCCGGCGAAGGTGCACGCGAGGTGCGCACCCGGGGCAAACCGGGCTCGGACTTCGTGCACGCCGCACCTTGGAGCACACATCGGAGCGCTCCCGGGTTCGCACCAGCATTGCGCACCTTTGATGCGCTGCCTTCACTAATTTCCAGAAAAGGCAAAAAAAAGAAAAAAATGAGATTTTAAAATTTCCGTTTTGAAAGATAGTGAAAAAAACGGAACGCGGGTGCCATCTTGAGCCCGCCCTGGTGTGCAGCCCAGGCAAGTTGTGCGCACCAAGGCACCCACCCTGGCCAAGGTGGGTCACGGGGTGGGTCCTAGGGTGGGTAACGGGGTGGGTACTAAGGTGCGTGCCAAGGTGGGTCATAGGGTGGGTGCCAAGGTGGGCACCAGGGTGGGTGTGCACCAACCCTAGCCAGGGTAGGTCACGGGGTGGTTGTCGGGGTGGGCGTCAAGGAGCCAAGGTGGGTGGCAAGTAGCCAAGTTGCGTGCCAAGGTGGGTGTCGGGGTGGGTGCCAAGGATCCAAGGTGGGTGCCAAGGAACCAAGGTGGGTGTCTGGGTGGGTGCCGAGGTGGGAGCCAGGGTGGGTCCCAAGGTGAGTGCAAAGGTGGGTGCCAGGGTCAAGGTGAGTGCCAATGTGGGTTCCAAGGTGCCAGGGTCAGGGTGAGTGCCAATGTGGGTTCAAAGGTGCTAAGTTGGGTGCGAGGTTGGGTGCGAGGGTGGGTGGGTGCCAAGGTGTGCTAGGTGGAAGCCCGGGTGGGTCGGCATCCCATGGGTGTCGAGTTGGGTGCCTGATGGGTGCTTCTTGTCAAGTTTTAGTCGTCGGGACTCATTTCGAGCCTTAGAGGTCGTTTCTTGTCCGGTTGCCCTGTCTTCGACCTGGGAACCCAATTTTGGTCCTCGGGTCCCATTTTTTTTTGTCTCGCATCCCACTTTTGGCCTGTGGCCTTTTCGGGGTCGATTCTCGTTTTGGGCATCAGAGCATGTTTCTTCTCCTAAAACCCAATATTTGTTTATTAAGTCTCGGAACACATTTTTGTTCTCGTGGACCCATCATGGGTCTTGGAACGCATTTGTGGTCCTTGGGTCCCATTTTGCATCCCGAAACTTGTGTTTTGGTGCTTGATCCCTATTTTGGGTGCCCACCTTGCACCAAGTGCGCACCCGGGGCAAACCGAGCGCCTTGGTGCACCGGGGCAAGATCGAGCGTGCACCCGAGGCGCCCCGAACATGCACCAAGGTGCACTCGGCCCACATGTGAGCGCAGGTCGTTGCGCCCGAGGTGGTGTGTGGGCACCGCGTTGCAGACGGGACACTGCACGCACACGACGCCCCCTCCAGGTGCACGCACGTAGGCCGGGCCGGGTGCACACCCGACGCCCTAGCAAGGTGCGCGCACCCGGGCAGGGCTCACACTTGGCGAACGGGGCGCACTTCGCGAGGGAGGGTGTGCACCTCGACGGGGGTGGGTGGCCGGGGTGGATTCGCACGTGGGTCGCGGTTTGCTAAGTACACACTGCGACAAGCTCATAACGGGTGCGATCATACCAGCGTTAGTGCACCGGATCCCATCAGAACTCCGCAGTTAAGCGCGCTTGGGCCGGAGTAGTACTGGGATGGGTGACCTCCCGGGAAGTCCCGGTGTTGCACCCTTTTTTAGTTTTTCGCCGGGCGTCGCAATGCTATTTGAATAAACCTTTTGCCCGTTTGCGTTCTCGTCGGGGCCGGGCCGGGCCGGGGTGCGCTGCCCGCACTACCGCGCGCGCGGGGGCGACACCGAGCGCGCACCCGAGGCGCCCCGAGCACACAGGCCACGGTGCAACCCGGGCGTTGTGCGCGCACCCCGGTGCGCCCGAGGTGCTGCGCGCGCACCCAGGTGAAATCGGTGTGCACCTCGGCCAGTGCGCGCTCGGTCGAGTCGCGCACGTTGGCCAAGGTGCACGGTGATGTTTCTTACTCTAAGGTTCCGCACCAGACGCCCGGGACAGGTGAGCGAAGCTGGGCGGGGCCGGGTGCGCGGCCGGGGCAGGTGCACGCAGCTGGAGAGAGCTTTGGAGCACACTTCGGAGCGCACCAATGATGCGCTCCATTCAAAAGTTTCCTGAAAAGGCAAAAAAAGTTGAGATTATAGAATTTCCCACTTGAGAGATTGTAAAAAAAAAAAATTTAAAATGAAGGAAACGCGGGTGCCAAGGTGTGCGCAGCCCAGCCAAGGTGTGCGCACCAAGGCGCCCACCCTGGCGAAGGTGCACGCAAGGTGCGCACCCGAGGCAAACCGGACAATTAACCCAACTTTCGACTTCGCGCGCACCTTGGAGCGCACTTCGGAGCGCTCCTTGGTGCGCACCAATCTTGGGCACCTCGGAGTGCACCATGGCGCCCACCAAGGTGCGCACCCGGGGCAAACCGAGCTCCGACTTCGTGCGCACCTTGGAGCGCACGAAAGGTGCGCACCATGGCGCCCACCAAGGTGCGCAGCCCAGCCAAGGCGTGCGCATCAAGGTGCGCACCCTGGCGAAGGTGCGCACCCGGGGCAAACCGAGCTCCGACTTCGTGCGCACCTTGGAGCGCACAAAAGGTGCGCAACCCAGCCAAGGTGTGCGCACCCCGGTCAAACCGAGCTCCGAATCGTGCGCACCAGAGGTGCACGCCATCGTGCGCACCTTGGAGCACACTTCGGAGCCCTCCTTGGTGCGCGCCGATGTTGCGCACCTCGGAGCGCACCCGGGGAAAACAATGCAATTAACCCGACTTTCGACTTCGTGGGCACCTCGGAGCGCTCTCGGGTTCGCACCTCGGAGCACACCGAGGTGCGCACCTTTGATGCGCTGCCTTCACCAATTTCCAGAAAAGGCAAGAAAACATTGAGAAGGTGTGCGCACCGAGGTGCCCACCCTGGCGAAGGTGCACGCGAGGTGCGCACCCGGGGCAAACCGGGCTCCGACTTCGTGCACGCCGCACCTTGGAGCACACTTCGGAGCGCTCCTTGGTGCGCACCAGGGCGCGCAACCCAGCCGAGGTGCCCACCCCGGCGAAGGTGCACGCGAGGTGCGCACCCGGGGCAAACCGGGCTCCGACTTCGTGCACGCCATGGTGCCCACCGCGGCGAAGGTGCACGCGAGGTGCGCACCCGGGGCAAACCGGGCTCCGACTTCGTGCACGCCGCACCTTGGAGCACACTTCGGAGCGCTCCTTGGTGCGCACCATGGTGCCCACCAGGGCGCGCAACCCCGCCGAAGGTGCACGCGAGGTGCGCACCCGGGGCAAACCGGGCTCCGACTTCGTGCACGCCGCACCTTGGAGCACACTTCGGAGCGCTCCTTGGTGCGCACCATGGTGCCCACCAGGGCGCGCAACCCCGCCGAAGGTGCACGCGAGGTGCGCACCCGGGGCAAACCGGGCTCCGACTTCGTGCACGCCATGGTGCGCACCGCGGCGAAGGTGCGCACCCGGGGCAAACCGGGCTCCGACTTCGTGCACGCCGCACCTTGGAGCACACTTCGGAGCGCTCCTTGGTGCGCACCAGGGCGCGCAACCCAGCCGAGGTGCCCACCCCGGCGAAGGTGCACGCGAGGTGCGTACCCGGGGCAAACCGGGCTCCGACTTCGTGCACGCCGCACCTTGGAGCACACTTCGGAGCGCTCCTTGGTGCGCACCATGGTGCCCACCAGGCCGCGCAACCCAGCCAAGGTGTGCGCACCAAGGTGCACGCGAGGTGCGCACCCGGGGCAAACCGGGGTCCGACTTCGTGCACGCCGCACCTTGGAGCACACATCGGGGCGCTCCCGGGTTCGCACCGGCGTTGCGCACCGTGGTGGGCACCTCGGAGCACACCAAGGTGGGCAGCGAGGTGCGCACCTTTGATGCGATGCCTTCACTAATTTCCATAAAAGGCAAAAAAAAAACGAGATTTTAAAATTTCCGTTTTGAAAGATAGTGAGAAAAAGGGAATGCTGGTGCCATCTTGAGCCCGCCCTGGTGCGCAGCCCAGCCAAGGTGTGCGCACCAAGGTGCCCACCCTGGCGAAGGTGCGCGCCCGGGCAATTAACCCAACTTCCAACTTCGCGCGCGCCAGGGTGGGAGCGCACCCAACAACCGGGCCTGGGAAGAGCCAATGCGAGAAACCCCACCAAACGCTCTGACAAAAAAAGAGGGGGCGCTCCAGTAACCCCGCTTCGGAGCGCACCCTGGGCAAACCCAGCCAAGGTGCCCACCCCGGCCAAGGTGCAGGCGAGGTGCGCACCCGGGGCAAACCGGGCTCCGACAACGTGCACGCCGCACCTTGGAGCACACTTCGTAGCGCTCCCGGGTGCGCACCTCAGAGCACACCAAGGTGGGCAGCGAGGTGCGCACCTTTGATGCGCTGCCTTCACTAATTTCCAGAAAAGGCAAAAAAAAAAGGAGATTTTAAAATTTCCGTTTTGAAAGATAGTGAAAAAAACGGAACGCGCGTGCCATCTTGAGCCCGCCCTGGTGCGCAGCCCAGGTAAGGTGCCCACCCTGGCAAAGGTGCGCACCCGGGCAATTAACCCTACTTCCGACTTCGTGCGCGCCAGGGTGGCAACCGGGCCTCGGAAGAGCCAATGCGAGAAACCCCACCAAACGCTCCGACAAAAAAAGAGGCGGCGCTCCAATAACCCCGCTTCGGAGCGCAGCCGGGGCAAACCCAGCCAAGGTGCCCACCCCGACGAAGGTGCACGCGAGGTGCGCACCCGGGGCAAACCGGGCTCCGACAACGTGCACGCAGCACCTTGGAGCACACTTCGAAGCACTCCCGGGTGCCCACCGGCGTTGCGCACCGTGGTGGGCAGCGAGGTGCGCACCTTTGATGCGCTGCCTTCACTAATTTCCAGAAAAAGGCAAAAAAAAATGAGATTTTAAAATTTCCGTTTTGAAAGATAGTGAAAAAAAAGGAACGCGGGTGCCATCTTGAGCCCGCCCTGGTGCGCAGCCCAGGCAAGGCATGCGCACCAAGGTGCCCACCCGAGGTGCACACCCGGGGCAAACCGGGCTCCGACTTCGTGCAGGCCGCACCTTGGAGCACACTTCGGAGCGCTCCTTGGTGCGCACCATGGTGCCCACCAGGGCGCGCAACCCAGCCAAGGTCTGCACACTAAGGTGCCCACCCCGGCGAAGGTGCACGCGAGGTGCGCACCCGGGGCAAACCGGGCTCCGACTTCGTGCACGCCATGGTGCCCACCGCGGCGAAGGTGCACGCGAGGTGCGCACCCGGGGCAAACCGGGCTCCGACTTCGTGCACGCCGCACCTTGGAGCACACTTCGGAGCGCTCCTTGGTGCGCACCATGGTGCCCACCAGGGCGCGCAACCCAGCCAAGGTGTGCGCACCAAGGTGCACGCGAGGTGCGCACCCGGGGCAAACCGGGGTCCGACTTCGTGCACGCCGCACCTTGGAGCACACATCGGAGCGCTCCCAGGTTCGCACCAGCGTTGCGCACCTTTGATGCGCTGCCTTCACTAATTTCCAGAAAAGGCAAAAAAAAACGATATTTTAAAATTTCCGTTCTGAAAGATAGTGAAAAAAACGGAACGCGGGTGCCATCTTGAGCCCTTCCTGGTGCGCAGCCCAGGCAAGTTGTGCGCACCAAGGTGCCCACCCTGGCGGAGGTGCGCGCCCGGGGCAAACCGGGCTCCGACTTCGTGCACTGCATGGTGCCCACCAAGGCGCGCAACCCAGCCAAGGTGCCCACCGCAGCGAAGGTGCACGCGAGGTGCACACCCGGGGCAAACCGGGCTCCGACTTCGTGCACGCCGCACCTTGGAGCACACTTCAGAGCGCTCCTTGGTGCGCACCAGGGCGCGCAACCCAGCCGAGGTGCCCACCCCGGCGAAGGTGCACGCGAGGTGCGCACCCGGGGCAAACCGGGCTCCGACTTCGTGCACGCCATGGTGCCCACCGCGGCGAAGGTGCGCACCCGGGGCAAACCGGGCTCCGACTTCGTGCACGCCGCACCTTGGAGCACACTTCGGAGCGCTCCTTGGTGCGCACCATGGTGCCCACCAGGCCGCGCAACCCAGCCAAGGTGTGCGCACCAAGGTGCACGCGAGGTGCGCACCCGGGGCAAACCGGGGTCCGACTTCGTGCACGCCGCACCTTGGAGCACACATCGGGGCGCTCCCGGGTTCGCACCGGCGTTGCGCACCGTGGTGGGCACCTCGGAGCACACCAAGGTGGGCAGCGAGGTGCGCACCTTTGATGCGATGCCTTCACTAATTTCCATAAAAGGCAAAAAAAAAACGAGATTTTAAAATTTCCGTTTTGAAAGATAGTGAGAAAAAGGGAATGCTGGTGCCATCTTGAGCCCGCCCTGGTGCGCAGCCCAGCCAAGGTTTGCGCACCAAGGTGCCCACCCTGGCGAAGGTGCGCGCCCGGGCAATTAACCCAACTTCCAACTTCGCGCGCGCCAGGGTGGGAGCGCACCCAACAACCGGGCCTGGGAAGAGCCAATGCGAGAAACCCCACCAAACTCTCTGACAAAAAAAGAGGGGGCGCTCCAGTAACCCCGCTTCGGAGCGCACCCTGGGCAAACCCAGCCAAGGTGCCCACCCCGGCCAAGGTGCAGGCGAGGTGCGCACCCGGGGCAAACCGGGCTCCGACAACGTGCACGCCGCACCTTGGAGCACACTTCGTAGCGCTCCCGGGTGCGCACCTCAGAGCACACCAAGGTGGGCAGCGAGGTGCGCACCTTTGATGCGCTGCCTTCACTAATTTCCAGAAAAGGCAAAAAAAAAAGGAGATTTTAAAATTTCCGTTTTGAAAGATAGTGAAAAAAACGGAACGCGCGTGCCATCTTGAGCCCGCCCTGGTGCGCAGCCCAGGTAAGGTGCCACCCTGGCAAAGGTGCGCACCCGGGCAATTAACCCTACTTCCGACTTCGTGCGCGCCAGGGTGGCAACCGGGCCTCGGAAGAGCCAATGCGAGAAACCCCACCAAACGCTCCGACAAAAAAAGAGGCGGCGCTCCAATAACCCCGCTTCGGAGCGCAGCCGGGGCAAACCAAGCCAAGGTGCCCACCCCGACGAAGGTGCACGCGAGGTGCGCACCCGGGGCAAACCGGGCTCCGACAACGTGCACGCAGCACCTTGGAGCACACTTCGAAGCACTCCCGGGTGCCCACCGGCGTTGCGCACCGTGGTGGGCAGCGAGGTGCGCACCTTTGATGCGCTGCCTTCACTAATTTCCAGAAAAAGGCAAAAAAAAATGAGATTTTAAAATTTCCGTTTTGAAAGATAGTGAAAAAAAAGGAACGCGGGTGCCATCTTGAGCCCGCCCTGGTGCGCAGCCCAGGCAAGGCATGCGCACCAAGGTGCCCACCCGAGGTGCACACCCGGGGCAAACCGGGCTCCGACTTCGTGCAGGCCGCACCTTGGAGCACACTTCGGAGCGCTCCTTGGTGCGCACCATGGTGCCCACCAGGGCGCACCCGAGGCAAACCGGGCTCCGACTTCGTGCACGCCGCACCTTGGAGCACACATCGGAGCGCTCCCAGGTTCGCACCAGCGTTGCGCACCTTTGATGCGCTGCCTTCACTAATTTCCAGAAAAGGCAAAAAAAAACGATATTTTAAAATTTCCGTTCTGAAAGATAGTGAAAAAAACGGAACGCGGGTGCCATCTTGAGCCCTTCCTGATGCGCAGCCCAGGCAAGTTGTGCGCACCAAGGTGCCCACCCTGGCGGAGGTGCGCGCCCGGGGCAAACCGGGCTCCGACTTCGTGCACTGCATGGTGCCCACCAAGGCGCGCAACCCAGCCAAGGTGCCCACCGCAGCGAAGGTGCACGCGAGGTGCGCACCCGAGGTGCACACCCGGGGCAAACCGGGCTCCGACTTCGTGCACGCCGCACCTTGGAGCACACTTCAGAGCGCTCCTTGGTACGCACCAGGGCGCGCAACCCAGCCAAGGTGCTCACCCCGGCGAAGGTGCACGCGAGGTGCGCACCCGGGGCAAACCGGGCTCGGACTTCGTGCACGCCGCACCTTGGAGCACACATCGGAGCGCTCCCGGGTTCGCACCAGCATTGCGCACCTTTGATGCGCTGCCTTCACTAATTTCCAGAAAAGGCAAAAAAAAGAAAAAAATGAGATTTTAAAATTTCCGTTTTGAAAGATAGTGAAAAAAACGGAACGCGGGTGCCATCTTGAGCCCGCCCTGGTGTGCAGCCCAGGCAAGTTGTGCGCACCAAGGCACCCACCCTGGCCAAGGTGGGTCACGGGGTGGGTCCTAGGGTGGGTAACGGGGTGGGTACTAAGGTGCGTGCCAAGGTGGGTCATAGGGTGGGTGCCAAGGTGGGCACCAGGGTGGGTGTGCACCAACCCTAGCCAGGGTAGGTCACGGGGTGGTTGTCGGGGTGGGCGTCAAGGAGCCAAGGTGGGTGGCAAGTAGCCAAGTTGCGTGCCAAGGTGGGTGTCGGGGTGGGTGCCAAGGATCCAAGGTGGGTGCCAAGGAACCAAGGTGGGTGTCTGGGTGGGTGCCGAGGTGGGAGCCAGGGTGGGTCCCAAGGTGAGTGCAAAGGTGGGTGCCAGGGTCAAGGTGAGTGCCAATGTGGGTTCCAAGGTGCCAGGGTCAGGGTGAGTGCCAATGTGGGTTCAAAGGTGCTAAGTTGGGTGCGAGGTTGGGTGCGAGGGTGGGTGGGTGCCAAGGTGTGCTAGGTGGAAGCCCGGGTGGGTCGGCATCCCATGGGTGTCGAGTTGGGTGCCTGATGGGTGCTTCTTGTCAAGTTTTAGTCGTCGGGACTCATTTCGAGCCTTAGAGGTCGTTTCTTGTCCGGTTGCCCTGTCTTCGACCTGGGAACCCAATTTTGGTCCTCGGGTCCCATTTTTTTTTGTCTCGCATCCCACTTTTGGCCTGTGGCCTTTTCGGGGTCGATTCTCGTTTTGGGCATCAGAGCATGTTTCTTCTCCTAAAACCCAATATTTGTTTATTAAGTCTCGGAACACATTTTTGTTCTCGTGGACCCATCATGGGTCTTGGAACGCATTTGTGGTCCTTGGGTCCCATTTTGCATCCCGAAACTTGTGTTTTGGTGCTTGATCCCTATTTTGGGTGCCCACCTTGCACCAAGTGCGCACCCGGGGCAAACCGAGCGCCTTGGTGCACCGGGGCAAGATCGAGCGTGCACCCGAGGCGCCCCGAACATGCACCAAGGTGCACTCGGCCCACATGTGAGCGCAGGTCGTTGCGCCCGAGGTGGTGTGTGGGCACCGCGTTGCAGACGGGACACTGCACGCACACGACGCCCCCTCCAGGTGCACGCACGTAGGCCGGGCCGGGTGCACACCCGACGCCCTAGCAAGGTGCGCGCACCCGGGCAGGGCTCACACTTGGCGAACGGGGCGCACTTCGCGAGGGAGGGTGTGCACCTCGACGGGGGTGGGTGGCCGGGGTGGATTCGCACGTGGGTCGCGGTTTGCTAAGTACACACTGCGACAAGCTCATAACGGGTGCGATCATACCAGCGTTAGTGCACCGGATCCCATCAGAACTCCGCAGTTAAGCGCGCTTGGGCCGGAGTAGTACTGGGATGGGTGACCTCCCGGGAAGTCCCGGTGTTGCACCCTTTTTTAGTTTTTCGCCGGGCGTCGCAATGCTATTTGAATAAACCTTTTGCCCGTTTGCGTTCTCGTCGGGGCCGGGCCGGGCCGGGGTGCGCTGCCCGCACTACCGCGCGCGCGGGGGCGACACCGAGCGCGCACCCGAGGCGCCCCGAGCACACAGGCCACGGTGCAACCCGGGCGTTGTGCGCGCACCCCGGTGCGCCCGAGGTGCTGCGCGCGCACCCAGGTGAAATCGGTGTGCACCTCGGCCAGTGCGCGCTCGGTCGAGTCGCGCACGTTGGCCAAGGTGCACGGTGATGTTTCTTACTCTAAGGTTCCGCACCAGACGCCCGGGACAGGTGAGCGAAGCTGGGCGGGGCCGGGTGCGCGGCCGGGGCAGGTGCACGCAGCTGGAGAGAGCTTTGGAGCACACTTCGGAGCGCACCAATGATGCGCTCCATTCAAAAGTTTCCTGAAAAGGCAAAAAAAGTTGAGATTATAGAATTTCCCACTTGAGAGATTGTAAAAAAAAAAAATTTAAAATGAAGGAAACGCGGGTGCCAAGGTGTGCGCAGCCCAGCCAAGGTGTGCGCACCAAGGCGCCCACCCTGGCGAAGGTGCACGCAAGGTGCGCACCCGAGGCAAACCGGACAATTAACCCAACTTTCGACTTCGCGCGCACCTTGGAGCGCACTTCGGAGCGCTCCTTGGTGCGCACCAATCTTGGGCACCTCGGAGTGCACCATGGCGCCCACCAAGGTGCGCACCCGGGGCAAACCGAGCTCCGACTTCGTGCGCACCTTGGAGCGCACGAAAGGTGCGCACCATGGCGCCCACCAAGGTGCGCAGCCCAGCCAAGGCGTGCGCATCAAGGTGCGCACCCTGGCGAAGGTGCGCACCCGGGGCAAACCGAGCTCCGACTTCGTGCGCACCTTGGAGCGCACAAAAGGTGCGCAACCCAGCCAAGGTGTGCGCACCCCGGTCAAACCGAGCTCCGAATCGTGCGCACCAGAGGTGCACGCCATCGTGCGCACCTTGGAGCACACTTCGGAGCCCTCCTTGGTGCGCGCCGATGTTGCGCACCTCGGAGCGCACCCGGGGAAAACAATGCAATTAACCCGACTTTCGACTTCGTGGGCACCTCGGAGCGCTCTCGGGTTCGCACCTCGGAGCACACCGAGGTGCGCACCTTTGATGCGCTGCCTTCACCAATTTCCAGAAAAGGCAAGAAAACATTGAGAAGGTGTGCGCACCGAGGTGCCCACCCTGGCGAAGGTGCACGCGAGGTGCGCACCCGGGGCAAACCGGGCTCCGACTTCGTGCACGCCGCACCTTGGAGCACACTTCGGAGCGCTCCTTGGTGCGCACCAGGGCGCGCAACCCAGCCGAGGTGCCCACCCCGGCGAAGGTGCACGCGAGGTGCGCACCCGGGGCAAACCGGGCTCCGACTTCGTGCACGCCATGGTGCCCACCGCGGCGAAGGTGCACGCGAGGTGCGCACCCGGGGCAAACCGGGCTCCGACTTCGTGCACGCCGCACCTTGGAGCACACTTCGGAGCGCTCCTTGGTGCGCACCATGGTGCCCACCAGGGCGCGCAACCCCGCCGAAGGTGCACGCGAGGTGCGCACCCGGGGCAAACCGGGCTCCGACTTCGTGCACGCCGCACCTTGGAGCACACTTCGGAGCGCTCCTTGGTGCGCACCATGGTGCCCACCAGGGCGCGCAACCCCGCCGAAGGTGCACGCGAGGTGCGCACCCGGGGCAAACCGGGCTCCGACTTCGTGCACGCCATGGTGCGCACCGCGGCGAAGGTGCGCACCCGGGGCAAACCGGGCTCCGACTTCGTGCACGCCGCACCTTGGAGCACACTTCGGAGCGCTCCTTGGTGCGCACCAGGGCGCGCAACCCAGCCGAGGTGCCCACCCCGGCGAAGGTGCACGCGAGGTGCGTACCCGGGGCAAACCGGGCTCCGACTTCGTGCACGCCGCACCTTGGAGCACACTTCGGAGCGCTCCTTGGTGCGCACCATGGTGCCCACCAGGCCGCGCAACCCAGCCAAGGTGTGCGCACCAAGGTGCACGCGAGGTGCGCACCCGGGGCAAACCGGGGTCCGACTTCGTGCACGCCGCACCTTGGAGCACACATCGGGGCGCTCCCGGGTTCGCACCGGCGTTGCGCACCGTGGTGGGCACCTCGGAGCACACCAAGGTGGGCAGCGAGGTGCGCACCTTTGATGCGATGCCTTCACTAATTTCCATAAAAGGCAAAAAAAAAACGAGATTTTAAAATTTCCGTTTTGAAAGATAGTGAGAAAAAGGGAATGCTGGTGCCATCTTGAGCCCGCCCTGGTGCGCAGCCCAGCCAAGGTGTGCGCACCAAGGTGCCCACCCTGGCGAAGGTGCGCGCCCGGGCAATTAACCCAACTTCCAACTTCGCGCGCGCCAGGGTGGGAGCGCACCCAACAACCGGGCCTGGGAAGAGCCAATGCGAGAAACCCCACCAAACGCTCTGACAAAAAAAGAGGGGGCGCTCCAGTAACCCCGCTTCGGAGCGCACCCTGGGCAAACCCAGCCAAGGTGCCCACCCCGGCCAAGGTGCAGGCGAGGTGCGCACCCGGGGCAAACCGGGCTCCGACAACGTGCACGCCGCACCTTGGAGCACACTTCGTAGCGCTCCCGGGTGCGCACCTCAGAGCACACCAAGGTGGGCAGCGAGGTGCGCACCTTTGATGCGCTGCCTTCACTAATTTCCAGAAAAGGCAAAAAAAAAAGGAGATTTTAAAATTTCCGTTTTGAAAGATAGTGAAAAAAACGGAACGCGCGTGCCATCTTGAGCCCGCCCTGGTGCGCAGCCCAGGTAAGGTGCCCACCCTGGCAAAGGTGCGCACCCGGGCAATTAACCCTACTTCCGACTTCGTGCGCGCCAGGGTGGCAACCGGGCCTCGGAAGAGCCAATGCGAGAAACCCCACCAAACGCTCCGACAAAAAAAGAGGCGGCGCTCCAATAACCCCGCTTCGGAGCGCAGCCGGGGCAAACCCAGCCAAGGTGCCCACCCCGACGAAGGTGCACGCGAGGTGCGCACCCGGGGCAAACCGGGCTCCGACAACGTGCACGCAGCACCTTGGAGCACACTTCGAAGCACTCCCGGGTGCCCACCGGCGTTGCGCACCGTGGTGGGCAGCGAGGTGCGCACCTTTGATGCGCTGCCTTCACTAATTTCCAGAAAAAGGCAAAAAAAAATGAGATTTTAAAATTTCCGTTTTGAAAGATAGTGAAAAAAAAGGAACGCGGGTGCCATCTTGAGCCCGCCCTGGTGCGCAGCCCAGGCAA
This sequence comes from Cryptomeria japonica, assembly GCF_030272615.1. Taxonomy (NCBI): domain Eukaryota; kingdom Viridiplantae; phylum Streptophyta; class Pinopsida; order Cupressales; family Cupressaceae; genus Cryptomeria; species Cryptomeria japonica. The sequence goes on along the minus strand of NW_026728990.1, from coordinate 63,678 downwards.
GGCATGCGCACCAAGGTGCCCACCCGAGGTGCACACCCGGGGCAAACCGGGCTCCGACTTCGTGCAGGCCGCACCTTGGAGCACACTTCGGAGCGCTCCTTGGTGCGCACCATGGTGCCCACCAGGGCGCGCAACCCAGCCAAGGTCTGCACACTAAGGTGCCCACCCCGGCGAAGGTGCACGCGAGGTGCGCACCCGGGGCAAACCGGGCTCCGACTTCGTGCACGCCATGGTGCCCACCGCGGCGAAGGTGCACGCGAGGTGCGCACCCGGGGCAAACCGGGCTCCGACTTCGTGCACGCCGCACCTTGGAGCACACTTCGGAGCGCTCCTTGGTGCGCACCATGGTGCCCACCAGGGCGCGCAACCCAGCCAAGGTGTGCGCACCAAGGTGCACGCGAGGTGCGCACCCGGGGCAAACCGGGGTCCGACTTCGTGCACGCCGCACCTTGGAGCACACATCGGAGCGCTCCCAGGTTCGCACCAGCGTTGCGCACCTTTGATGCGCTGCCTTCACTAATTTCCAGAAAAGGCAAAAAAAAACGATATTTTAAAATTTCCGTTCTGAAAGATAGTGAAAAAAACGGAACGCGGGTGCCATCTTGAGCCCTTCCTGGTGCGCAGCCCAGGCAAGTTGTGCGCACCAAGGTGCCCACCCTGGCGGAGGTGCGCGCCCGGGGCAAACCGGGCTCCGACTTCGTGCACTGCATGGTGCCCACCAAGGCGCGCAACCCAGCCAAGGTGCCCACCGCAGCGAAGGTGCACGCGAGGTGCACACCCGGGGCAAACCGGGCTCCGACTTCGTGCACGCCGCACCTTGGAGCACACTTCAGAGCGCTCCTTGGTGCGCACCAGGGCGCGCAACCCAGCCGAGGTGCCCACCCCGGCGAAGGTGCACGCGAGGTGCGCACCCGGGGCAAACCGGGCTCCGACTTCGTGCACGCCATGGTGCCCACCGCGGCGAAGGTGCGCACCCGGGGCAAACCGGGCTCCGACTTCGTGCACGCCGCACCTTGGAGCACACTTCGGAGCGCTCCTTGGTGCGCACCATGGTGCCCACCAGGCCGCGCAACCCAGCCAAGGTGTGCGCACCAAGGTGCACGCGAGGTGCGCACCCGGGGCAAACCGGGGTCCGACTTCGTGCACGCCGCACCTTGGAGCACACATCGGGGCGCTCCCGGGTTCGCACCGGCGTTGCGCACCGTGGTGGGCACCTCGGAGCACACCAAGGTGGGCAGCGAGGTGCGCACCTTTGATGCGATGCCTTCACTAATTTCCATAAAAGGCAAAAAAAAAACGAGATTTTAAAATTTCCGTTTTGAAAGATAGTGAGAAAAAGGGAATGCTGGTGCCATCTTGAGCCCGCCCTGGTGCGCAGCCCAGCCAAGGTTTGCGCACCAAGGTGCCCACCCTGGCGAAGGTGCGCGCCCGGGCAATTAACCCAACTTCCAACTTCGCGCGCGCCAGGGTGGGAGCGCACCCAACAACCGGGCCTGGGAAGAGCCAATGCGAGAAACCCCACCAAACTCTCTGACAAAAAAAGAGGGGGCGCTCCAGTAACCCCGCTTCGGAGCGCACCCTGGGCAAACCCAGCCAAGGTGCCCACCCCGGCCAAGGTGCAGGCGAGGTGCGCACCCGGGGCAAACCGGGCTCCGACAACGTGCACGCCGCACCTTGGAGCACACTTCGTAGCGCTCCCGGGTGCGCACCTCAGAGCACACCAAGGTGGGCAGCGAGGTGCGCACCTTTGATGCGCTGCCTTCACTAATTTCCAGAAAAGGCAAAAAAAAAAGGAGATTTTAAAATTTCCGTTTTGAAAGATAGTGAAAAAAACGGAACGCGCGTGCCATCTTGAGCCCGCCCTGGTGCGCAGCCCAGGTAAGGTGCCACCCTGGCAAAGGTGCGCACCCGGGCAATTAACCCTACTTCCGACTTCGTGCGCGCCAGGGTGGCAACCGGGCCTCGGAAGAGCCAATGCGAGAAACCCCACCAAACGCTCCGACAAAAAAAGAGGCGGCGCTCCAATAACCCCGCTTCGGAGCGCAGCCGGGGCAAACCAAGCCAAGGTGCCCACCCCGACGAAGGTGCACGCGAGGTGCGCACCCGGGGCAAACCGGGCTCCGACAACGTGCACGCAGCACCTTGGAGCACACTTCGAAGCACTCCCGGGTGCCCACCGGCGTTGCGCACCGTGGTGGGCAGCGAGGTGCGCACCTTTGATGCGCTGCCTTCACTAATTTCCAGAAAAAGGCAAAAAAAAATGAGATTTTAAAATTTCCGTTTTGAAAGATAGTGAAAAAAAAGGAACGCGGGTGCCATCTTGAGCCCGCCCTGGTGCGCAGCCCAGGCAAGGCATGCGCACCAAGGTGCCCACCCGAGGTGCACACCCGGGGCAAACCGGGCTCCGACTTCGTGCAGGCCGCACCTTGGAGCACACTTCGGAGCGCTCCTTGGTGCGCACCATGGTGCCCACCAGGGCGCACCCGAGGCAAACCGGGCTCCGACTTCGTGCACGCCGCACCTTGGAGCACACATCGGAGCGCTCCCAGGTTCGCACCAGCGTTGCGCACCTTTGATGCGCTGCCTTCACTAATTTCCAGAAAAGGCAAAAAAAAACGATATTTTAAAATTTCCGTTCTGAAAGATAGTGAAAAAAACGGAACGCGGGTGCCATCTTGAGCCCTTCCTGATGCGCAGCCCAGGCAAGTTGTGCGCACCAAGGTGCCCACCCTGGCGGAGGTGCGCGCCCGGGGCAAACCGGGCTCCCGACTTCGTGCACTGCATGGTGCCCACCAAGGCGCGCAACCCAGCCAAGGTGCCCACCGCAGCGAAGGTGCACGCGAGGTGCGCACCCGAGGTGCACACCCGGGGCAAACCGGGCTCCGACTTCGTGCACGCCGCACCTTGGAGCACACTTCAGAGCGCTCCTTGGTACGCACCAGGGCGCGCAACCCAGCCAAGGTGCTCACCCCGGCGAAGGTGCACGCGAGGTGCGCACCCGGGGCAAACCGGGCTCGGACTTCGTGCACGCCGCACCTTGGAGCACACATCGGAGCGCTCCCGGGTTCGCACCAGCATTGCGCACCTTTGATGCGCTGCCTTCACTAATTTCCAGAAAAGGCAAAAAAAAGAAAAAAATGAGATTTTAAAATTTCCGTTTTGAAAGATAGTGAAAAAAACGGAACGCGGGTGCCATCTTGAGCCCGCCCTGGTGTGCAGCCCAGGCAAGTTGTGCGCACCAAGGCACCCACCCTGGCCAAGGTGGGTCACGGGGTGGGTCCTAGGGTGGGTAACGGGGTGGGTACTAAGGTGCGTGCCAAGGTGGGTCATAGGGTGGGTGCCAAGGTGGGCACCAGGGTGGGTGTGCACCAACCCTAGCCAGGGTAGGTCACGGGGTGGTTGTCGGGGTGGGCGTCAAGGAGCCAAGGTGGGTGGCAAGTAGCCAAGTTGCGTGCCAAGGTGGGTGTCGGGGTGGGTGCCAAGGATCCAAGGTGGGTGCCAAGGAACCAAGGTGGGTGTCTGGGTGGGTGCCGAGGTGGGAGCCAGGGTGGGTCCCAAGGTGAGTGCAAAGGTGGGTGCCAGGGTCAAGGTGAGTGCCAATGTGGGTTCCAAGGTGCCAGGGTCAGGGTGAGTGCCAATGTGGGTTCAAAGGTGCTAAGTTGGGTGCGAGGTTGGGTGCGAGGGTGGGTGGGTGCCAAGGTGTGCTAGGTGGAAGCCCGGGTGGGTCGGCATCCCATGGGTGTCGAGTTGGGTGCCTGATGGGTGCTTCTTGTCAAGTTTTAGTCGTCGGGACTCATTTCGAGCCTTAGAGGTCGTTTCTTGTCCGGTTGCCCTGTCTTCGACCTGGGAACCCAATTTTGGTCCTCGGGTCCCATTTTTTTTTGTCTCGCATCCCACTTTTGGCCTGTGGCCTTTTCGGGGTCGATTCTCGTTTTGGGCATCAGAGCATGTTTCTTCTCCTAAAACCCAATATTTGTTTATTAAGTCTCGGAACACATTTTTGTTCTCGTGGACCCATCATGGGTCTTGGAACGCATTTGTGGTCCTTGGGTCCCATTTTGCATCCCGAAACTTGTGTTTTGGTGCTTGATCCCTATTTTGGGTGCCCACCTTGCACCAAGTGCGCACCCGGGGCAAACCGAGCGCCTTGGTGCACCGGGGCAAGATCGAGCGTGCACCCGAGGCGCCCCGAACATGCCCGAGGCGCCCCGAACATGCACCAAGGTGCACTCGGCCCACATGTGAGCGCAGGTCGTTGCGCCCGAGGTGGTGTGTGGGCACCGCGTTGCAGACGGGACACTGCACGCACACGACGCCCCCTCCAGGTGCACGCACGTAGGCCGGGCCGGGTGCACACCCGACGCCCTAGCAAGGTGCGCGCACCCGGGCAGGGCTCACACTTGGCGAACGGGGCGCACTTCGCGAGGGAGGGTGTGCACCTCGACGGGGGTGGGTGGCCGGGGTGGATTCGCACGTGGGTCGCGGTTTGCTAAGTACACACTGCGACAAGCTCATAACGGGTGCGATCATACCAGCGTTAGTGCACCGGATCCCATCAGAACTCCGCAGTTAAGCGCGCTTGGGCCGGAGTAGTACTGGGATGGGTGACCTCCCGGGAAGTCCCGGTGTTGCACCCTTTTTTAGTTTTTCGCCGGGCGTCGCAATGCTATTTGAATAAACCTTTTGCCCGTTTGCGTTCTCGTCGGGGCCGGGCCGGGCCGGGGTGCGCTGCCCGCACTACCGCGCGCGCGGGGGCGACACCGAGCGCGCACCCGAGGCGCCCCGAGCACACAGGCCACGGTGCAACCCGGGCGTTGTGCGCGCACCCCGGTGCGCCCGAGGTGCTGCGCGCGCACCCAGGTGAAATCGGTGTGCACCTCGGCCAGTGCGCGCTCGGTCGAGTCGCGCACGTTGGCCAAGGTGCACGGTGATGTTTCTTACTCTAAGGTTCCGCACCAGACGCCCGGGACAGGTGAGCGAAGCTGGGCGGGGCCGGGTGCGCGGCCGGGGCAGGTGCACGCAGCTGGAGAGAGCTTTGGAGCACACTTCGGAGCGCACCAATGATGCGCTCCATTCAAAAGTTTCCTGAAAAGGCAAAAAAAGTTGAGATTATAGAATTTCCCACTTGAGAGATTGTAAAAAAAAAAAATTTAAAATGAAGGAAACGCGGGTGCCAAGGTGTGCGCAGCCCAGCCAAGGTGTGCGCACCAAGGCGCCCACCCTGGCGAAGGTGCACGCAAGGTGCGCACCCGAGGCAAACCGGACAATTAACCCAACTTTCGACTTCGCGCGCACCTTGGAGCGCACTTCGGAGCGCTCCTTGGTGCGCACCAATCTTGGGCACCTCGGAGTGCACCATGGCGCCCACCAAGGTGCGCACCCGGGGCAAACCGAGCTCCGACTTCGTGCGCACCTTGGAGCGCACGAAAGGTGCGCACCATGGCGCCCACCAAGGTGCGCAGCCCAGCCAAGGCGTGCGCATCAAGGTGCGCACCCTGGCGAAGGTGCGCACCCGGGGCAAACCGAGCTCCGACTTCGTGCGCACCTTGGAGCGCACAAAAGGTGCGCAACCCAGCCAAGGTGTGCGCACCCCGGTCAAACCGAGCTCCGAATCGTGCGCACCAGAGGTGCACGCCATCGTGCGCACCTTGGAGCACACTTCGGAGCCCTCCTTGGTGCGCGCCGATGTTGCGCACCTCGGAGCGCACCCGGGGAAAACAATGCAATTAACCCGACTTTCGACTTCGTGGGCACCTCGGAGCGCTCTCGGGTTCGCACCTCGGAGCACACCGAGGTGCGCACCTTTGATGCGCTGCCTTCACCAATTTCCAGAAAAGGCAAGAAAACATTGAGAAGGTGTGCGCACCGAGGTGCCCACCCTGGCGAAGGTGCACGCGAGGTGCGCACCCGGGGCAAACCGGGCTCCGACTTCGTGCACGCCGCACCTTGGAGCACACTTCGGAGCGCTCCTTGGTGCGCACCAGGGCGCGCAACCCAACCGAGGTGCCCACCCCGGCGAAGGTGCACGCGAGGTGCGCACCCGGGGCAAACCGGGCTCCGACTTCGTGCACGCCATGGTGCCCACCGCGGCGAAGGTGCACGCGAGGTGCGCACCCGGGGCAAACCGGGCTCCGACTTCGTGCACGCCGCACCTTGGAGCACACTTCGGAGCGCTCCTTGGTGCGCACCATGGTGCCCACCAGGGCGCGCAACCCCGCCGAAGGTGCACGCGAGGTGCGCACCCGGGGCAAACCGGGCTCCGACTTCGTGCACGCCGCACCTTGGAGCACACTTCGGAGCGCTCCTTGGTGCGCACCATGGTGCCCACCAGGGCGCGCAACCCCGCCGAAGGTGCACGCGAGGTGCGCACCCGGGGCAAACCGGGCTCCGACTTCGTGCACGCCATGGTGCGCACCGCGGCGAAGGTGCGCACCCGGGGCAAACCGGGCTCCGACTTCGTGCACGCCGCACCTTGGAGCACACTTCGGAGCGCTCCTTGGTGCGCACCAGGGCGCGCAACCCAGCCGAGGTGCCCACCCCGGCGAAGGTGCACGCGAGGTGCGTACCCGGGGCAAACCGGGCTCCGACTTCGTGCACGCCGCACCTTGGAGCACACTTCGGAGCGCTCCTTGGTGCGCACCATGGTGCCCACCAGGCCGCGCAACCCAGCCAAGGTGTGCGCACCAAGGTGCACGCGAGGTGCGCACCCGGGGCAAACCGGGGTCCGACTTCGTGCACGCCGCACCTTGGAGCACACATCGGGGCGCTCCCGGGTTCGCACCGGCGTTGCGCACCGTGGTGGGCACCTCGGAGCACACCAAGGTGGGCAGCGAGGTGCGCACCTTTGATGCGATGCCTTCACTAATTTCCATAAAAGGCAAAAAAAAAACGAGATTTTAAAATTTCCGTTTTGAAAGATAGTGAGAAAAAGGGAATGCTGGTGCCATCTTGAGCCCGCCCTGGTGCGCAGCCCAGCCAAGGTGTGCGCACCAAGGTGCCCACCCTGGCGAAGGTGCGCGCCCGGGCAATTAACCCAACTTCCAACTTCGCGCGCGCCAGGGTGGGAGCGCACCCAACAACCGGGCCTGGGAAGAGCCAATGCGAGAAACCCCACCAAACGCTCTGACAAAAAAAGAGGGGGCGCTCCAGTAACCCCGCTTCGGAGCGCACCCTGGGCAAACCCAGCCAAGGTGCCCACCCCGGCCAAGGTGCAGGCGAGGTGCGCACCCGGGGCAAACCGGGCTCCGACAACGTGCACGCCGCACCTTGGAGCACACTTCGTAGCGCTCCCGGGTGCGCACCTCAGAGCACACCAAGGTGGGCAGCGAGGTGCGCACCTTTGATGCGCTGCCTTCACTAATTTCCAGAAAAGGCAAAAAAAAAAGGAGATTTTAAAATTTCCGTTTTGAAAGATAGTGAAAAAAACGGAACGCGCGTGCCATCTTGAGCCCGCCCTGGTGCGCAGCCCAGGTAAGGTGCCCACCCTGGCAAAGGTGCGCACCCGGGCAATTAACCCTACTTCCGACTTCGTGCGCGCCAGGGTGGCAACCGGGCCTCGGAAGAGCCAATGCGAGAAACCCCACCAAACGCTCCGACAAAAAAAGAGGCGGCGCTCCAATAACCCCGCTTCGGAGCGCAGCCGGGGCAAACCCAGCCAAGGTGCCCACCCCGACGAAGGTGCACGCGAGGTGCGCACCCGGGGCAAACCGGGCTCCGACAACGTGCACGCAGCACCTTGGAGCACACTTCGAAGCACTCCCGGGTGCCCACCGGCGTTGCGCACCGTGGTGGGCAGCGAGGTGCGCACCTTTGATGCGCTGCCTTCACTAATTTCCAGAAAAAGGCAAAAAAAAATGAGATTTTAAAATTTCCGTTTTGAAAGATAGTGAAAAAAAAGGAACGCGGGTGCCATCTTGAGCCCGCCCTGGTGCGCAGCCCAGGCAAGGCATGCGCACCAAGGTGCCCACCCGAGGTGCACACCCGGGGCAAACCGGGCTCCGACTTCGTGCAGGCCGCACCTTGGAGCACACTTCGGAGCGCTCCTTGGTGCGCACCATGGTGCCCACCAGGGCGCGCAACCCAGCCAAGGTCTGCACACTAAGGTGCCCACCCCGGCGAAGGTGCACGCGAGGTGCGCACCCGGGGCAAACCGGGCTCCGACTTCGTGCACGCCATGGTGCCCACCGCGGCGAAGGTGCACGCGAGGTGCGCACCCGGGGCAAACCGGGCTCCGACTTCGTGCACGCCGCACCTTGGAGCACACTTCGGAGCGCTCCTTGGTGCGCACCATGGTGCCCACCAGGGCGCGCAACCCAGCCAAGGTGTGCGCACCAAGGTGCACGCGAGGTGCGCACCCGGGGCAAACCGGGGTCCGACTTCGTGCACGCCGCACCTTGGAGCACACATCGGAGCGCTCCCAGGTTCGCACCAGCGTTGCGCACCTTTGATGCGCTGCCTTCACTAATTTCCAGAAAAGGCAAAAAAAAACGATATTTTAAAATTTCCGTTCTGAAAGATAGTGAAAAAAACGGAACGCGGGTGCCATCTTGAGCCCTTCCTGGTGCGCAGCCCAGGCAAGTTGTGCGCACCAAGGTGCCCACCCTGGCGGAGGTGCGCGCCCGGGGCAAACCGGGCTCCGACTTCGTGCACTGCATGGTGCCCACCAAGGCGCGCAACCCAGCCAAGGTGCCCACCGCAGCGAAGGTGCACGCGAGGTGCACACCCGGGGCAAACCGGGCTCCGACTTCGTGCACGCCGCACCTTGGAGCACACTTCAGAGCGCTCCTTGGTGCGCACCAGGGCGCGCAACCCAGCCGAGGTGCCCACCCCGGCGAAGGTGCACGCGAGGTGCGCACCCGGGGCAAACCGGGCTCCGACTTCGTGCACGCCATGGTGCCCACCGCGGCGAAGGTGCGCACCCGGGGCAAACCGGGCTCCGACTTCGTGCACGCCGCACCTTGGAGCACACTTCGGAGCGCTCCTTGGTGCGCACCATGGTGCCCACCAGGCCGCGCAACCCAGCCAAGGTGTGCGCACCAAGGTGCACGCGAGGTGCGCACCCGGGGCAAACCGGGGTCCGACTTCGTGCACGCCGCACCTTGGAGCACACATCGGGGCGCTCCCGGGTTCGCACCGGCGTTGCGCACCGTGGTGGGCACCTCGGAGCACACCAAGGTGGGCAGCGAGGTGCGCACCTTTGATGCGATGCCTTCACTAATTTCCATAAAAGGCAAAAAAAAAACGAGATTTTAAAATTTCCGTTTTGAAAGATAGTGAGAAAAAGGGAATGCTGGTGCCATCTTGAGCCCGCCCTGGTGCGCAGCCCAGCCAAGGTTTGCGCACCAAGGTGCCCACCCTGGCGAAGGTGCGCGCCCGGGCAATTAACCCAACTTCCAACTTCGCGCGCGCCAGGGTGGGAGCGCACCCAACAACCGGGCCTGGGAAGAGCCAATGCGAGAAACCCCACCAAACTCTCTGACAAAAAAAGAGGGGGCGCTCCAGTAACCCCGCTTCGGAGCGCACCCTGGGCAAACCCAGCCAAGGTGCCCACCCCGGCCAAGGTGCAGGCGAGGTGCGCACCCGGGGCAAACCGGGCTCCGACAACGTGCACGCCGCACCTTGGAGCACACTTCGTAGCGCTCCCGGGTGCGCACCTCAGAGCACACCAAGGTGGGCAGCGAGGTGCGCACCTTTGATGCGCTGCCTTCACTAATTTCCAGAAAAGGCAAAAAAAAAAGGAGATTTTAAAATTTCCGTTTTGAAAGATAGTGAAAAAAACGGAACGCGCGTGCCATCTTGAGCCCGCCCTGGTGCGCAGCCCAGGTAAGGTGCCACCCTGGCAAAGGTGCGCACCCGGGCAATTAACCCTACTTCCGACTTCGTGCGCGCCAGGGTGGCAACCGGGCCTCGGAAGAGCCAATGCGAGAAACCCCACCAAACGCTCCGACAAAAAAAGAGGCGGCGCTCCAATAACCCCGCTTCGGAGCGCAGCCGGGGCAAACCAAGCCAAGGTGCCCACCCCGACGAAGGTGCACGCGAGGTGCGCACCCGGGGCAAACCGGGCTCCGACAACGTGCACGCAGCACCTTGGAGCACACTTCGAAGCACTCCCGGGTGCCCACCGGCGTTGCGCACCGTGGTGGGCAGCGAGGTGCGCACCTTTGATGCGCTGCCTTCACTAATTTCCAGAAAAAGGCAAAAAAAAATGAGATTTTAAAATTTCCGTTTTGAAAGATAGTGAAAAAAAAGGAACGCGGGTGCCATCTTGAGCCCGCCCTGGTGCGCAGCCCAGGCAAGGCATGCGCACCAAGGTGCCCACCCGAGGTGCACACCCGGGGCAAACCGGGCTCCGACTTCGTGCAGGCCGCACCTTGGAGCACACTTCGGAGCGCTCCTTGGTGCGCACCATGGTGCCCACCAGGGCGCACCCGAGGCAAACCGGGCTCCGACTTCGTGCACGCCGCACCTTGGAGCACACATCGGAGCGCTCCCAGGTTCGCACCAGCGTTGCGCACCTTTGATGCGCTGCCTTCACTAATTTCCAGAAAAGGCAAAAAAAAACGATATTTTAAAATTTCCGTTCTGAAAGATAGTGAAAAAAACGGAACGCGGGTGCCATCTTGAGCCCTTCCTGATGCGCAGCCCAGGCAAGTTGTGCGCACCAAGGTGCCCACCCTGGCGGAGGTGCGCGCCCGGGGCAAACCGGGCTCCGACTTCGTGCACTGCATGGTGCCCACCAAGGCGCGCAACCCAGCCAAGGTGCCCACCGCAGCGAAGGTGCACGCGAGGTGCGCACCCGAGGTGCACACCCGGGGCAAACCGGGCTCCGACTTCGTGCACGCCGCACCTTGGAGCACACTTCAGAGCGCTCCTTGGTACGCACCAGGGCGCGCAACCCAGCCAAGGTGCTCACCCCGGCGAAGGTGCACGCGAGGTGCGCACCCGGGGCAAACCGGGCTCGGACTTCGTGCACGCCGCACCTTGGAGCACACATCGGAGCGCTCCCGGGTTCGCACCAGCATTGCGCACCTTTGATGCGCTGCCTTCACTAATTTCCAGAAAAGGCAAAAAAAAGAAAAAAATGAGATTTTAAAATTTCCGTTTTGAAAGATAGTGAAAAAAACGGAACGCGGGTGCCATCTTGAGCCCGCCCTGGTGTGCAGCCCAGGCAAGTTGTGCGCACCAAGGCACCCACCCTGGCCAAGGTGGGTCACGGGGTGGGTCCTAGGGTGGGTAACGGGGTGGGTACTAAGGTGCGTGCCAAGGTGGGTCATAGGGTGGGTGCCAAGGTGGGCACCAGGGTGGGTGTGCACCAACCCTAGCCAGGGTAGGTCACGGGGTGGTTGTCGGGGTGGGCGTCAAGGAGCCAAGGTGGGTGGCAAGTAGCCAAGTTGCGTGCCAAGGTGGGTGTCGGGGTGGGTGCCAAGGATCCAAGGTGGGTGCCAAGGAACCAAGGTGGGTGTCTGGGTGGGTGCCGAGGTGGGAGCCAGGGTGGGTCCCAAGGTGAGTGCAAAGGTGGGTGCCAGGGTCAAGGTGAGTGCCAATGTGGGTTCCAAGGTGCCAGGGTCAGGGTGAGTGCCAATGTGGGTTCAAAGGTGCTAAGTTGGGTGCGAGGTTGGGTGCGAGGGTGGGTGGGTGCCAAGGTGTGCTAGGTGGAAGCCCGGGTGGGTCGGCATCCCATGGGTGTCGAGTTGGGTGCCTGATGGGTGCTTCTTGTCAAGTTTTAGTCGTCGGGACTCATTTCGAGCCTTAGAGGTCGTTTCTTGTCCGGTTGCCCTGTCTTCGACCTGGGAACCCAATTTTGGTCCTCGGGTCCCATTTTTTTTTGTCTCGCATCCCACTTTTGGCCTGTGGCCTTTTCGGGGTCGATTCTCGTTTTGGGCATCAGAGCATGTTTCTTCTCCTAAAACCCAATATTTGTTTATTAAGTCTCGGAACACATTTTTGTTCTCGTGGACCCATCATGGGTCTTGGAACGCATTTGTGGTCCTTGGGTCCCATTTTGCATCCCGAAACTTGTGTTTTGGTGCTTGATCCCTATTTTGGGTGCCCACCTTGCACCAAGTGCGCACCCGGGGCAAACCGAGCGCCTTGGTGCACCGGGGCAAGATCGAGCGTGCACCCGAGGCGCCCCGAACATGCACCAAGGTGCACTCGGCCCACATGTGAGCGCAGGTCGTTGCGCCCGAGGTGGTGTGTGGGCACCGCGTTGCAGACGGGACACTGCACGCACACGACGCCCCCTCCAGGTGCACGCACGTAGGCCGGGCCGGGTGCACACCCGACGCCCTAGCAAGGTGCGCGCACCCGGGCAGGGCTCACACTTGGCGAACGGGGCGCACTTCGCGAGGGAGGGTGTGCACCTCGACGGGGGTGGGTGGCCGGGGTGGATTCGCACGTGGGTCGCGGTTTGCTAAGTACACACTGCGACAAGCTCATAACGGGTGCGATCATACCAGCGTTAGTGCACCGGATCCCATCAGAACTCCGCAGTTAAGCGCGCTTGGGCCGGAGTAGTACTGGGATGGGTGACCTCCCGGGAAGTCCCGGTGTTGCACCCTTTTTTAGTTTTTCGCCGGGCGTCGCAATGCTATTTGAATAAACCTTTTGCCCGTTTGCGTTCTCGTCGGGGCCGGGCCGGGCCGGGGTGCGCTGCCCGCACTACCGCGCACGCGGGGGCGACACCGAGCGCGCACCCGAGGCGCCCCGAGCACACAGGCCACGGTGCAACCCGGGCGTTGTGCGCGCACCCCGGTGCGCCCGAGGTGCTGCGCGCGCACCCAGGTGAAATCGGTGTGCACCTCGGCCAGTGCGCGCTCGGTCGAGTCGCGCACGTTGGCCAAGGTGCACGGTGATGTTTCTTACTCTAAGGTTCCGCACCAGACGCCCGGGATAGGTGAGCGAAGCTGGGCGGGGCCGGGTGCGCGGCCGGGGCAGGTGCACGCAGCTGGAGAGAGCTTTGGAGCACACTTCGGAGCGCACCAATGATGCGCTCCATTCAAAAGTTTCCTGAAAAGGCAAAAAAAGTTGAGATTATAGAATTTCCCACTTGAGAGATTGTAAAAAAAAAAAATTTAAAATGAAGGAAACGCGGGTGCCAAGGTGTGCGCAGCCCAGCCAAGGTGTGCGCACCAAGGCGCCCACCCTGGCGAAGGTGCACGCAAGGTGCGCACCCGAGGCAAACCGGACAATTAACCCAACTTTCGACTTCGCGCGCACCTTGGAGCGCACTTCGGAGCGCTCCTTGGTGCGCACCAATCTTGGGCACCTCGGAGTGCACCATGGCGCCCACCAAGGTGCGCACCCGGGGCAAACCGAGCTCCGACTTCGTGCGCACCTTGGAGCGCACGAAAGGTGCGCACCATGGCGCCCACCAAGGTGCGCAGCCCAGCCAAGGCGTGCGCATCAAGGTGCGCACCCTGGCGAAGGTGCGCACCCGGGGCAAACCGAGCTCCGACTTCGTGCGCACCTTGGAGCGCACAAAAGGTGCGCAACCCAGCCAAGGTGTGCGCACCCCGGTCAAACCGAGCTCCGAATCGTGCGCACCAGAGGTGCACGCCATCGTGCGCACCTTGGAGCACACTTCGGAGCCCTCCTTGGTGCGCGCCGATGTTGCGCACCTCGGAGCGCACCCGGGGAAAACAATGCAATTAACCCGACTTTCGACTTCGTGGGCACCTCGGAGCGCTCTCGGGTTCGCACCTCGGAGCACACCGAGGTGCGCACCTTTGATGCGCTGCCTTCACCAATTTCCAGAAAAGGCAAGAAAACATTGAGAAGGTGTGCGCACCGAGGTGCCCACCCTGGCGAAGGTGCACGCGAGGTGCGCACCCGGGGCAAACCGGGCTCCGACTTCGTGCACGCCGCACCTTGGAGCACACTTCGGAGCGCTCCTTGGTGCGCACCAGGGCGCGCAACCCAGCCGAGGTGCCCACCCCGGCGAAGGTGCACGCGAGGTGCGCACCCGGGGCAAACCGGGCTCCGACTTCGTGCACGCCATGGTGCCCACCGCGGCGAAGGTGCACGCGAGGTGCGCACCCGGGGCAAACCGGGCTCCGACTTCGTGCACGCCGCACCTTGGAGCACACTTCGGAGCGCTCCTTGGTGCGCACCATGGTGCCCACCAGGGCGCGCAACCCCGCCGAAGGTGCACGCGAGGTGCGCACCCGGGGCAAACCGGGCTCCGACTTCGTGCACGCCGCACCTTGGAGCACACTTCGGAGCGCTCCTTGGTGCGCACCAGGGCGCGCAACCCCGCCGAAGGTGCACGCGAGGTGCGCACCCGGGGCAAACCGGGCTCCGACTTCGTGCACGCCATGGTGCGCACCGCGGCGAAGGTGCGCACCCGGGGCAAACCGGGCTCCGACTTCGTGCACGCCGCACCTTGGAGCACACTTCGGAGCGCTCCTTGGTGCGCACCAGGGCGCGCAACCCAGCCGAGGTGCCCACCCCGGCGAAGGTGCACGCGAGGTGCGTACCCGGGGCAAACCGGGCTCCGACTTCGTGCACGCCGCACCTTGGAGCACACTTCGGAGCGCTCCTTGGTGCGCACCATGGTGCCCACCAGGCCGCGCAACCCAGCCAAGGTGTGCGCACCAAGGTGCACGCGAGGTGCGCACCCGGGGCAAACCGGGGTCCGACTTCGTGCACGCCGCACCTTGGAGCACACATCGGGGCGCTCCCGGGTTCGCACCGGCGTTGCGCACCGTGGTGGGCACCTCGGAGCACACCAAGGTGGGCAGCGAGGTGCGCACCTTTGATGCGATGCCTTCACTAATTTCCATAAAAGGCAAAAAAAAAACGAGATTTTAAAATTTCTGTTTTGAAAGATAGTGAGAAAAAGGGAATGCTGGTGCCATCTTGAGCCCGCCCTGGTGCGCAGCCCAGCCAAGGTGTGCGCACCAAGGTGCCCACCCTGGCGAAGGTGCGCGCCCGGGCAATTAACCCAACTTCCAACTTCGCGCGCGCCAGGGTGGGAGCGCACCCAACAACCGGGCCTGGGAAGAGCCAATGCGAGAAACCCCACCAAACGCTCTGACAAAAAAAGAGGGGGCGCTCCAGTAACCCCGCTTCGGAGCGCACCCTGGGCAAACCCAGCCAAGGTGCCCACCCCGGCCAAGGTGCAGGCGAGGTGCGCACCCGGGGCAAACCGGGCTCCGACAACGTGCACGCCGCACCTTGGAGCACACTTCGTAGCGCTCCCGGGTGCGCACCTCAGAGCACACCAAGGTGGGCAGCGAGGTGCGCACCTTTGATGCGCTGCCTTCACTAATTTCCAGAAAAGGCAAAAAAAAAAGGAGATTTTAAAATTTCCGTTTTGAAAGATAGTGAAAAAAACGGAACGCGCGTGCCATCTTGAGCCCGCCCTGGTGCGCAGCCCAGGTAAGGTGCCCACCCTGGCAAAGGTGCGCACCCGGGCAATTAACCCTACTTCCGACTTCGTGCGCGCCAGGGTGGCAACCGGGCCTCGGAAGAGCCAATGCGAGAAACCCCACCAAACGCTCCGACAAAAAAAGAGGCGGCGCTCCAATAACCCCGCTTCGGAGCGCAGCCGGGGCAAACCCAGCCAAGGTGCCCACCCCGACGAAGGTGCACGCGAGGTGCGCACCCGGGGCAAACCGGGCTCCGACAACGTGCACGCAGCACCTTGGAGCACACTTCGAAGCACTCCCGGGTGCCCACCGGCGTTGCGCACCGTGGTGGGCAGCGAGGTGCGCACCTTTGATGCGCTGCCTTCACTAATTTCCAGAAAAAGGCAAAAAAAAATGAGATTTTAAAATTTCCGTTTTGAAAGATAGTGAAAAAAAAGGAACGCGGGTGCCATCTTGAGCCCGCCCTGGTGCGCAGCCCAGGCAAGGCATGCGCACCAAGGTGCCCACCCGAGGTGCACACCCGGGGCAAACCGGGCTCCGACTTCGTGCAGGCCGCACCTTGGAGCACACTTCGGAGCGCTCCTTGGTGCGCACCATGGTGCCCACCAGGGCGCGCAACCCAGCCAAGGTCTGCACACCAAGGTGCCCACCCCGGCGAAGGTGCACGCGAGGTGCGCACCCGGGGCAAACCGGGCTCCGACTTCGTGCACGCCATGGTGCCCACCGCGGCGAAGGTGCACGCGAGGTGCGCACCCGGGGCAAACCGGGCTCCGACTTCGTGCACGCCGCACCTTGGAGCACACTTCG
>NW_026728990.1:7500-37500 GCF_030272615.1 Cryptomeria japonica | reverse complement strand
TTACCCCAACAATCATCGTGCCACTCTTCGCAGAGAGGTGATAGACGCCAACGAGCCCGCGCATAGCAATCGAGGTGTAAAAAGGGCGTTGAAGGCAGGAAGCCTGGACGAAAGAGGCTACGAGGTCACCTCGAAGCGGTCTAAGAATCGGGCGCACTTGGGGCGACTACCAGTGCCAACCCCTTATCCCGCGGTGCGTCCGACACACAGAAATTTCCAAGGCGGCCAAGGAGCCTCCCCGCATAGCAATCGGGGTGTGAGGTTACGGATGCAGCATTGATAGCAATCGAGGTGTGAGGCGAAGGATGCAGAAGTGAGAGCCGAGGGATGTAGCAGAGATAGCAATCGGGGTGTGTGATGCAGAAGAGATAGCAATCGAGGTGTGCGGTGGGAAGGGCCCAGCAGCCAGAATGCATGAAGCGACGGATGAAGCAGTGATGACAACCGGGCTGTGAGGAGAGGAGGGATGCAGCCAAGAAAGCAATCAGGGCTCGAGGCAAGGGATGCATCAAGGATAGCAATCATGTTGTGAGGCGAGATTCCAAAGGCTAAACGTGAGAGGCTGCAGGGTCGACTCAGAGAGGTCTATGCATGTGAGAGGCTGAAAGCAAGGTCGACTCGGAGCGGTCTATGCATCGGGCGCGCTTGGGGCGACTACCAGTGCCAACCCCTTATCCCGCGACGCGTCCGACAAAGAGAACGTTCCAAGGCGGCAGAGGAGGTTACCAGCCGAAGGATGCAGTAGCAATAACAGGTATAGTTCCGCGGCGGCCGAGAAGACTCACCGCATAGGAATCGGGATGCGAGGCGAGGGATGCGGCGGGAAGGCCCCGACGGCTAAACGGAAGAGGCTGCAGGGCCGCCTCGGAATGGTCCAAGCATCGGATGCGATTGGGACGACTACCAGTGCCAACCCCTTATCCCGCGATGCGTCCGATACACAGATAGTTCCAAGGCGGCCGAGGAGCCTCACCGCATATCAATCGGGGTGCGAGGCGAGGGATGGGGCGGGAAGGCCCCAACGGCTAGACGGAAGAGGCTTCAGGGCCACCTCGGAATGGTCCAAGCATCGGACGCGCTTGGGGCGACTGCCAGTGCCAACCCCTTATCCCGCGATGCGTCCGATACACAGATGGTTCCAAGGCGGCCGAGGAGCCTCACCGCATAGCAATCGGGGGTGCGAGGCGAGGGATGGGGCGGGAAGGCCCCAACGGCTAGACGGAAGAGGCTTCAGGGCCGCCTAGGAATGGTCCAAGCATCGGACACGCTTGGGGCGACTACCAGTGACAGCCCCCTATCCCGCGATGCGTCCGATACGAAGATGGTTCCAAGGCGGCCGAGGAGCCTCACCGCATAGCAATCGGGGTGCGAGGTGGGGGATGCGGCGAGATGGCCCCAACGGCTAGACGGAAGAGGCCACAGGGCCGCGTCGGAATAGTCCAAGCATCGGACGCGCTTGGGGCGACTACCAGTGACAACCCCTTATCCCGCGATGCGTCCGATACGAAGATAGTTCCAAGGCGGCCGAGGAGCCTCACCGCATAGCAATCGGGGTGCGAGGTGGGGGATGCGGCGAGATGGCCCCAACGGCTAGACGGAAGAGGCTGCAGGGCCGCCTCGGAATAGTCCAAGCATCGGACGCGCTTGGGGCCACTACCAGTGACAACCCCTTATCCCGCAATGCGTCCGATACGAAGATAGTTCCAAGGCGGCCGAAGAGCCTCACCGCATAGCAATCGGGGTGCGAGGTGGGGGATGCGGCGAGATGGCCCCAACGGCTAGACGGAAGAGGCCACAGGGCCGCCTCGGAATAGTCCAAGCATCGGACGCGCTTGGGGCGACTACCAGTGACAACCCCTTATCCCGCGATGCGTCCGATACGAAGATAGTTCCCAGGCGGCCGAGGAGCCTCACCGCATAGCAATCGGGGTGCGAGGCGAGGGATGCGGCGAGATGGCCCCAAAGGCTAGACGGAAGAGGCTGCAGGGCTGCCTCGGAATAGTCCAAGCATCGGACGCGCTTGGGGCGACTACCACTGCCAACCCCTTATCCCGCGATGCGTTCGATACACAGATAGTTCCGAGGCGGCCGAGGAGGTGGGGGATGCAGCGAGATGGCCCCAACGGCTAGACGGAAGAGGCTGCAGGGCCGCCTCGGAATAGTCCAAGCATCGGACGCGCTTGGGGCGACTACCAGTGACAACCCCTTATCCCGCGATGCGTCCGATACACAGATAGTTCCGAGGCGGCCAAGGAGCCTCACCGCATAGCAATCGTGGTGCGAGGTGGGGGATGCGGCGAGATGGCCCCAACGGCTAGACGGAAGAGGCTGCAGGGCCGCCTCGGAATGGTCCAAGCATCGGATGCGCTTGGGGCGACTACCACTGCCAACCCCTTATCCCGCGATGCGTCCGATACACAGATAGTTCCAAGGCGGCCGAGGAGCCTCACAGCATAGCAATCAGGGTGCGAGGCGAGGGATGCGGCGAGAAAGCCCCAACGGCTAGAGGGAAGAGGCTTCAGGTCCGCCTCGGAATGGTCCAAGCATCGGACGCGCTTGGGGCGACTACCAGTGACAACCCCTTATCCCGCGACGCGTCCGATACACAGATAGTTCCAAGGCGGCCGAGGAGCCTCACCGCATAGCAATCGGGGTGCGAGGCGAGGGATGCGGCGAGAAGGACCCAACGGCTACACGGAAGAGGCTTCGGGGCCGCCTCGGAATGGTCCAAGCATCGGACGCGCTTGGGGCGACTACCAGTGACAACCCCTTATCCCGCGACGCGTCCGATACACAGATAGTTCCAAGGCGGCCGAGGAGCCTCACCGCATAGCAATCGGGGTGCGAGGCGAGGGATGCGGCGAGAAGGACCCAACGGCTACACGGAAGAGGCTTCGGGGCCGCCTCGGAATGGTCCAAGCATCGGACGCGCTTGGGGCGACTACCAGTGACAACCCCTTATCCCGCGACGCGTCCGATACACAGATAGTTCCAAGGCGGCCGAGGAGCCTCACCGCATAGCAATCGGGGTGCGAGGCGAGGGATGCGGCGAGAAGGACCCAACGGCTAGACGGAAGAGGCTTCGGGTCCGCCTCGGAATGGTCCAAGCATCGGACGCGCTTGGGGCGACTACCAGTGACAACCCCTTATCCCGCGACGCGTCCGATACACAGATAGTTCCAAGGCGGCCGAGGAGCCTCACCGCATAGCAATCGGGGTGCGAGGCGAGGGATGCGGCGAGAAGGACCCAACGGCTAGACGGAAGAGGCTTCGGGTCCGCCTCGGAATGGTCCAAGCATCGGACGCGCTTGGGGCGACTACCAGTGACAACCCCTTATCCCGCGACGCGTCCGATACACAGATAGTTCCAAGGCGGCCGAGGAGCCTCACCGCATAGCAATCGGGGTGCGAGGCGAGGGATGCGGCGAGAAGGACCCAACGGCTAGACGGAAGAGGCTTCGGGTCCGCCTCGGAATGGTCCAAGCATCGGACGCGCTTGGGGCGACTACCAGTGACAACCCCTTATCCCGCGACGCGTCCGATACACAGATAGTTCCGAGGCGGCCGAGGAGCCTCACCGCATAGCAATCGGGGTGCGAGGCGAAGGATGCGGCGAGAAGGACCCAACGGCTAGACGGAAGAGGCTTCGGGTCCGCCTCGGAATGGTCTAAGCATCGGACGCGCTTGGGGCGACTACCAGTGACAACCCCTTATCCCGCGACGCGTCCGATACACAGATAGTTCCAAGGCGGCCGAGGAGCCTCACCGCATAGCAATCGGGGTGCGAGGCGAGGGATGCGGCGAGAAGGACCCAACGGCTAGACGGAAGAGGCTTCAGGGCCGCCTCGGAATGGTCCAAGCATCGAACGCGCTTGGGGCGACTACCAGTGACAACCCCTTATCCCGCGACGCGTCCGATACACAGATAGTTCCGAGGCGGCCGAGGAGCCTCACCGCATAGCAATCGGGGTGCGAGGCGAGGGATGCGGCGAGAAGGACCCAACGGCTAGACGGAAGAGGCTTCAGGGCCGCCTCGGAATGGTCCAAGCATCGGACGCGCTTGGGGCGACTACCAGTGACAACCCCTTATCCCGCGACGCGTCCGATACACAGATAGTTCCGAGGCGGCCGAGGAGCCTCACCGCATAGCAATCGGGGTGCGAGGCGAGGGATGCGGCGAGAAGGACCCAACGGCTAGACGGAAGAGGCTTCAGGGCCGCCTCGGAATGGTCCAAGCATCGGACGCGCTTGGGGCGACTACCAATGACAACCCCTTATCCCGCGACGCGTCCGATACACAGATAGTTCCGAGGCGGCCGAGGAGCCTCACCGCATAGCAATCGGGGTGCGAGGCGAGGGATGCGGCGAGAAGGACCCAACGGCTAGACGGAAGAGGCTTCAGGGCCGCCTCGGAATGGTCCAAGCATCGGACGCGCTTGGGGCGACTACCAGTGACAACCCCTTATCCCGCGACGCGTCCGATACACAGATAGTTCCGAGGCGGCCGAGGAGCCTCACCGCATAGCAATCGGGGTGCGAGGCGAGGGATGCGGCGAGAAGGACCCAACGGCTAGACGGAAGAGGCTTCAGGGCCGCCTCGGAATGGTCCAAGCATCGGACGCGCTTGGGGCGACTACCGTTGCCAACCCCTTATCCCGCGATGCGTCTGATACACAGATAGTTCCGAGGCGGCCGAGGAGCCTCACCGCATAGCAATCGGGTTGCGAGGCAGATTATTGGGAAGGGAACCCCCTGGGATGCGGCTCAAGCAGTGCCCAAAGGGACTGGAATGCGGAATCACATCGAGAGACCCAAATGCTATACGAGGGCTCAAATCGAATTATCGATTTGGCCACGACATGGACGCATCGGAACGACTACCTTTGCCGAACCACTCGCAATTGCATCCATACCGAAACCAATAGACATTTCCGTTAGAGCCCTCGCATAGCATTCGGGAATCTCGCATGCCCCTCTAAATCGACCAATGCTGGCGCTCAATGAAAATCCGAGCGCTACCACCGTTCGAGCGCCAGCATTGGTCGAGTTAGAGGGGCACGGGGGAGAATGCTCCAGTCAACACCTCCCCTATATAAGTTATTTGTCCGATTCTCGCACAACCGTAGTCTGCCTCGTCGAATCAAACAACGGTCCCAGATTCCGACTTCCGTTCCGTAGAGACCCAAAAGCTAGATGGAGGCTCGCAAGAAAGAGAGTCGGCGCATAGCAATCGGGTTTCTCGAACGTTTAGGGACCGAGCTCACTTGCGGATAGGGCAAAATCCGCCAAGCAACCCAAAAGCTAGACGGGGGCTCGAATCGAATCGCCTAGGCGGCCACAACAACGACGTGTTGGATCGACTACCAGTGCCAAACCATTCAGCAAGACTAGTCTGTGTCGAGGCCGGATAGAGATTCTCAGAGAGCGCCCGCATAGCATTTAGGAGACCTGCCGCGTCCCTCACACTCGACAAATGGTGGTGCACGTTTATAAATCCGAGCGATCCCAACCCTTTCAAGCACCAACATCGGTCGAGATAGAGGGGCACGGAGGGGGCTGCGTGAGACAACACAGTCCCCTATATAAGTTATTTGTCCGATTCTCACACATCCGAAGAATGGTCATCAAATCGGACAACAGCCCAAACTTCCGACTTCCGTCCCAGAAAGCCCAAGAGCTATCTAAAACGTTCATGGCCGGAACTCGATCGCGGCTATACCAGTCCGCCAAGCAACCCAAAAGCTAGACTGGAGCTCTAGTCGAATCACCTCTGTGGCCATTGCAAGGACGTGTTGGAGCGACTACCATTGCCGAACCATTCCGCAGGTCGAGTCCATACCAAGGCCGCATAGAGATTCACGATGAGCTCCTGCATAGCAATCAGGAGACTTGCCGTGTCCATCACAATCGATAAATCCTGGTGCAAGATTTTTGCATCCGAGCGCTCCAACCAGTCGAGCACCAGCATCAATCGACATAAACGGGCACGGGGGGAGGATGCTCGAGAACACTACCTCCCCTATATAAGTTATTTGTCCGATTCTCAAGCAGCCGAAGTCTGGTCATCGAATCGGGTCAAAGACCACAACTTCCGACTTTACCCACAATGCAAGTCATCGAATCGAACATCGGCCCCCGAGTCGGACTCCATGCGTATGTCAGGTCATCGGACCCAATTTCCGCCTTCCTGCGCATGGCGGGCCATCAATATCAACTCGGTCATCAGACCCAAACTCCGCCTTTTTGCGTATGGCACGCCTTCAAATCGGTCATCGGACCCAAATTCCGCCTTCCTGTGCATGGCGGGCCATCAACATCAACTCGGTCATCGGACCCAAATTCCGCCTTTCTGCGCATGGCACGCCATCAACTCGGTCATCGGACCCAAATTCCGCCTTCCTGCGCATGGCAGGTCATCGGACACAAATTCAGACCTCGCCAATATGCCTACGTATCGAATCGGTCATCGGACCCAACTTCCGACTTCATCCATACTGTAGGGTCTTTGAGGTTGGCGCGGTGCGCTCAACCCAGGGAGTCGACCCATCGAAGCATACACCTCCCCTATATAAGCTATTTGTCCGATTCCCACACCTGTGTAGTTTGCACCTCTGACCAGGACATCGACCCCAACTTCCGAACTCGACTGCAACGACGGCACCAGCGCCTTGGTGCGCACCTTGCGACGCACAGTCCCAACATTCGCCTTCCTGCACATGGCAGGTCATCGGACCCAAATTCCGACCTCGCGAGTATGCCTACATATCGAATCGGTCATCGGACCCAACTTCCGACTTCATCCATACCGTAGGGTCTTTGAGGTTGGCGCGGTGCGCTCAACCCGGGGAGTCGACCCAACGAAGCATACACCTCCCCTATATAAGCTATTTGTCCGATTCCCACACCTGTGTAGTTTGCACCTCCGATCAAGACATCGACCCCAACTTCCGAACTCGCCTCCAACGACCGAACCAGCGCCTTGGTGCGCACCTTGCAACGCACAGTGCCAACATTCGCCTTCCTGCACGTGGCAGGTCATCGGACCCAAATTCCGACCTCGCGAGTATGCCTACATATCGAATCGGTCATCGGACCCAACTTCCGACTTCATCCATACCGTAGGGTCTTTGAGGTTGGCGCGGTGCGCTCAACCCGGGGAGTCGACCCAACGAAGCATACACCTCCCCTATATAAGCTATTTGTCCGATTCCCACACCTGTGTAGCTTGCACCTCCGATCAGGACATCGACCCCAACTTCCGAACTCGACTAAAAAGACCGCACCAGCGCCTTGGTGTGCACCTTGCAACGCACAGTGTCAACATTCGCCTTCCTGCACATGGCAGGTCATCGGACCCAAATTCCGACCTCATGAGCATACCTACTAATCGAATCGGTCATCGGACCCAACTTCCGACTTCATCCATACCGTAGGGTCTTTGAGGTTGGCGCGGTGCGCTCAACCTGGGGAGTCGACCCATCGAAGCATACACCTCCCCTATATAAGCTATTTGTCCGATTCCGACACCTGTGTAGTTTGCACCTCCGCTCAGGACATCGACCCCAACTTCCGAACTCGCCTGCAACGACCGAACCAGCGCCTTGGTGCGCACCAAAAGTGCGCACTTTTGGAGGGCACTTTTGTGCGCTCCAAAGGTGCGCAGTTTTGGAGGGCACTTTTCTGCGCTCCAAAGGTGCGCACTTTTGGAGGGCACTTTTTGGAGGGCACTTTTCTGCGCTCCAAAGGTGCGCACTTTTGGAGGGCACTTTTTGGAGGGCACTTTTCTGCGCTCCAAAGGTGCGCACTTTTGGAGGGCACTTTTTGGAGGGCACTTTTCTGCGCTCCAAAGGTGCGCACTTTTGGAGGGCACTTTTTGGAGGGCACTTTTCTGCGCTCCAAAGGTGCGCACTTTTGGAGGGCACTTTTTGGAGGGCACTTTTCTGCGCTCCAAAGGTGCGCACTTTTGGAGGGCACTTTTCTGCGCTCCAAAGGTGCGCACTTTTGGAGGGCACTTTTTGGAGGGCACTTTTCTGCGCTCCAAAGGTGCGCACTTTTGGAGGGCACTTTTTGGAGGGCACTTTTCTGCGCTCCAAAGGTGCGCACTTTTGGAGGGCACTTTTTGGAGGGCACTTTTCTGCGCTCCAAAGGTGCGCACTTTTGGAGGGCACTTTTGTGCACTCCAAAGGTGCGCACTTTTGGAGGGCACTTTTCCTGTGCTCCAAAGGTGCACACCTAGGTGAGCACCTTCGACCACACCTTGTAGCACACCAAACTCTGACTTTCGACTTCATCCGCAATGCAGGGTCTTTGAGGTTGGCGCAATGCGCACAACCAGGGGAGTCGACCCATCAAACCCAACACCTCCCCTATATAAGCTATTTGTCTGATTCTCATACATGCGTAGCCTGCAGGAGCAATTAGGACATCGACCCCAACTTTCGGCTTCTAAACGAAAACAAGGTCTTTGAGGTTGGTGTAATGCGAACAACTAGGGGAGTCAACCCATCAAACCCAACACCTCCCCTATATAAGCTATTTGTCTGATTCTCATACATGTGTAGTCTACAGGAGCAATTAGGACATCGACCCCAACTTTTGACTTCTTAACGAAAACAAGGTCTTTGAGGTTGACGTAATGCGCACAACCAGGGGAGTCGACCCATCAAACCCAACACCTCCCCTATATAAGCTATTTGTCCGATTCTCATACATGTGTAGCCTGCAGGAGCCATTAGGACATTGACCCCAACTTTTGACTTCTTAACGAAAACAAGGTCTTTGAGGTTGGCGTAATGCGCACAACCAAGGGAGTTGACCCATCAAACCCAACACCTCCCCTATATAAGCTATTTGTCTGATTCTCATACATGTGTAGCCTGCAACAACGATTAGGACATCCACCCCAACTTCTGAATTCGTCTGCGTTGACCGCACCAAAGGTGCACGCCTTGGTGCTCACCAAAATCCGACTTCCGACTTCTTCTGCTATGCGGGGTCTTTGAGGTTGGCGCAGTGCGCACAACCAGGGGAGTCAACCCACCGAATGCAACACCTCCCCTATATAAGCTATTTGTCTGATTCTCATACATGCGTAGACTGCAGCAATGATTAGGACATCCACCCCAACTTTTGACTTCTTAAACAAGACAGGGTCTTTGAAGTTGGTGCAGTGCACACAACCAGGGGAGTCGACCCATCAAACGCAACACCTCCCCTATATAAAGCTATTTGTCCGATTCTCATACGTGTAGTCTGCAGCAGCGATTAGGACATCGACCCCAACTTCCGAATTCGTTTGCATTGACCGCACCAAAGGTGCACGCCTTGGTGTGCACCCTGGAGTGCACTTTGGTGCTCACCTCGGTGCACACTTTGGTGTGCACCTCGGTGTGCACCAAAGGTGCGCACCTTGGAGCGCACCAAAGGTGTACACTTTGGAGCGCACCACATAGGGTCTTTGAGAGGTTGGCGCAGTGCGCACACCAAGGTGGGTGTTGAGGTGCGTGCCGAGGTGGGTGGGTGCTAGGGTGCGCTCCATGGTGGGTGCCAGGGTGGGTGCGTGCTAGGGTGGATTCCAAAGAGGGTCATAGGGTGGGTGCCAAGGTGGGTTGGTGATATAGTGGGTTCAAAGGTGGGTACTAGGGTGGGTTCCAAGGTGGGTCACAAGTTGGGTGCCAGGATGCGTGGGTGTTAGGTTGGGTGCCAAGGTGGGCTCCTGCGTGGGTGGGTGCTAGGGTGGGTTTCAAGGTGGACGCGAGGGCGGGTGCCAAGGTGGGTAACAAGTTGGGTGTTAGGATGGGTGAGTGCTAGAGTGGGTGCCAAGGTGGGTGGGTGCTAAGGTGGATGCCAAGGTGGTTCACAGGGTGGGTGGGTTCTAGGGTGAGTTCCAAGGTGGGTCACAGGTTCAGTGCTAGGGTGGGTGTCAAGGCGGGTGTCGAGGTGCCTGGGTGCTAGGGTGTGGATGCCAATGTGGGTCATAGGGTGGGTACTAGGGTGGGCTGCAATGTGGGTGCCAAGGTGGGTAACATGCTCGGTGGGTTCTAAATTGGGTGCCAGGGTGGGTGTGCACCCACCTTGCCCGAGGTGGGTGCCAAGGTGCCAGTGTGGGTGGGTGCTAAGGTGGATGCCAAGGTGGGTGAGAAGGTGGGTGATAGGTTGAGTGGTAGGATGGGTGGGTGCCAAGATGGGTCACAGGGTGGGTGCAAGGGTGGGTAGGTGCTAGGGTTGGTGTCAGGGTGGGTGGGTGCTAGGTTGGGTTCCAAGGTGGGTGCGAGGGTGAGTGTCAAGGTGGGTCACAGGTTAGGTGCTAGGATGGGTGAGTGCTAGGGTGCAAAGGTGCCAGGGTGGGTGCTAGGATGGGTCGATGCTAGGGTGAGTGGCAAGGTGGGTCCACAAGTGTCAAGGTGGGTGCCGAGGTGGGTGCCAAGTCGGCGACTGCTATGGTGGATGCCAAGGTGGGTCACGGGGTGGGTGCCAAGTTGCTAGGTTGGGTTCCAAGGTGGGTGCCAACGTGGGTGCTAGGGTGCGTGGGTTAAAGGGTGTGTCACAACGTGGGTGCCAGGATGGGTGCGCACCCACACTGGCCAAGACGGGTGCGGGTGCAAGGTTGGGTTCCAAGCCCGGTCACAGGCTGGGTGCTAGGATGGGTGGGTGCCAAGGTGGGCACCAGGGTGGGTGCACCCACCCTGGCCAAGGTGGGTCACGGGGTGGGTCCTAGGGTGGGTAACGGGGTGGGTACTAAGGTGCGTGCCAAGGTGGGTCATAGGGTGGGTGCCAAGGTGGGCACCAGGGTGGGTGTGCACCAACCCTAGCCAGGGTAGGTCACGGGGTGGTTGTCGGGGTGGGCGTCAAGGAGCCAAGGTGGGTGGCAAGTAGCCAAGTTGCGTGCCAAGGTGGGTGTCGGGGTGGGTGCCAAGGATCCAAGGTGGGTGCCAAGGAACCAAGGTGGGTGTCTGGGTGGGTGCCGAGGTGGGAGCCAGGGTGGGTCCCAAGGTGAGTGCAAAGGTGGGTGCCAGGGTCAAGGTGAGTGCCAATGTGGGTTCCAAGGTGCCAGGGTCAGGGTGAGTGCCAATGTGGGTTCAAAGGTGCTAAGTTGGGTGCGAGGTTGGGTGCGAGGGTGGGTGGGTGCCAAGGTGTGCTAGGTGGAAGCCCGGGTGGGTCGGCATCCCATGGGTGTCGAGTTGGGTGCCTGATGGGTGCTTCTTGTCAAGTTTTAGTCGTCGGGACTCATTTCGAGCCTTAGAGGTCGTTTCTTGTCCGGTTGCCCTGTCTTCGACCTGGGAACCCAATTTTGGTCCTCGGGTCCCATTTTTTTTTGTCTCGCATCCCACTTTTGGCCTGTGGCCTTTTCGGGGTCGATTCTCGTTTTGGGCATCAGAGCATGTTTCTTCTCCTAAAACCCAATATTTGTTTATTAAGTCTCGGAACACATTTTTGTTCTCGTGGACCCATCATGGGTCTTGGAACGCATTTGTGGTCCTTGGGTCCCATTTTGCATCCCGAAACTTGTGTTTTGGTGCTTGATCCCTATTTTGGGTGCCCACCTTGCACCAAGTGCGCACCCGGGGCAAACCGAGCGCCTTGGTGCACCGGGGCAAGATCGAGCGTGCACCCGAGGCGCCCCGAACATGCACCAAGGTGCACTCGGCCCACATGTGAGCGCAGGTCGTTGCGCCCGAGGTGGTGTGTGGGCACCGCGTTGCAGACGGGACACTGCACGCACACGACGCCCCCTCCAGGTGCACGCACGTAGGCCGGGCCGGGTGCACACCCGACGCCCTAGCAAGGTGCGCGCACCCGGGCAGGGCTCACACTTGGCGAACGGGGCGCACTTCGCGAGGGAGGGTGTGCACCTCGACGGGGGTGGGTGGCCGGGGTGGATTCGCACGTGGGTCGCGGTTTGCTAAGTACACACTGCGACAAGCTCATAACGGGTGCGATCATACCAGCGTTAGTGCACCGGATCCCATCAGAACTCCGCAGTTAAGCGCGCTTGGGCCGGAGTAGTACTGGGATGGGTGACCTCCCGGGAAGTCCCGGTGTTGCACCCTTTTTTAGTTTTTCGCCGGGCGTCGCAATGCTATTTGAATAAACCTTTTGCCCGTTTGCGTTCTCGTCGGGGCCGGGCCGGGCCGGGGTGCGCTGCCCGCACTACCGCGCGCGCGGGGGGCGACACCGAGCGCGCACCCGAGGCGCCCCGAGCACACAGGCCACGGTGCAACCCGGGCGTTGTGCGCGCACCCCGGTGCGCCCGAGGTGCTGCGCGCGCACCCAGGTGAAATCGGTGTGCACCTCGGCCAGTGCGCGCTCGGTCGAGTCGCGCACGTTGGCCAAGGTGCACGGTGATGTTTCTTACTCTAAGGTTCCGCACCAGACGCCCGGGACAGGTGAGCGAAGCTGGGCGGGGCCGGGTGCGCGGCCGGGGCAGGTGCACGCAGCTGGAGAGAGCTTTGGAGCACACTTCGGAGCGCACCAATGATGCGCTCCATTCAAAAGTTTCCTGAAAAGGCAAAAAAAGTTGAGATTATAGAATTTCCCACTTGAGAGATTGTAAAAAAAAAAAATTTAAAATGAAGGAAACGCGGGTGCCAAGGTGTGCGCAGCCCAGCCAAGGTGTGCGCACCAAGGCGCCCACCCTGGCGAAGGTGCACGCAAGGTGCGCACCCGAGGCAAACCGGACAATTAACCCAACTTTCGACTTCGCGCGCACCTTGGAGCGCACTTCGGAGCGCTCCTTGGTGCGCACCAATCTTGGGCACCTCGGAGTGCACCATGGCGCCCACCAAGGTGCGCACCCGGGGCAAACCGAGCTCCGACTTCGTGCGCACCTTGGAGCGCACGAAAGGTGCGCACCATGGCGCCCACCAAGGTGCGCAGCCCAGCCAAGGCGTGCGCATCAAGGTGCGCACCCTGGCGAAGGTGCGCACCCGGGGCAAACCGAGCTCCGACTTCGTGCGCACCTTGGAGCGCACAAAAGGTGCGCAACCCAGCCAAGGTGTGCGCACCCCGGTCAAACCGAGCTCCGAATCGTGCGCACCAGAGGTGCACGCCATCGTGCGCACCTTGGAGCACACTTCGGAGCCCTCCTTGGTGCGCGCCGATGTTGCGCACCTCGGAGCGCACCCGGGGAAAACAATGCAATTAACCCGACTTTCGACTTCGTGGGCACCTCGGAGCGCTCTCGGGTTCGCACCTCGGAGCACACCGAGGTGCGCACCTTTGATGCGCTGCCTTCACCAATTTCCAGAAAAGGCAAGAAAACATTGAGAAGGTGTGCGCACCGAGGTGCCCACCCTGGCGAAGGTGCACGCGAGGTGCGCACCCGGGGCAAACCGGGCTCCGACTTCGTGCACGCCGCACCTTGGAGCACACTTCGGAGCGCTCCTTGGTGCGCACCAGGGCGCGCAACCCAGCCGAGGTGCCCACCCCGGCGAAGGTGCACGCGAGGTGCGCACCCGGGGCAAACCGGGCTCCGACTTCGTGCACGCCATGGTGCCCACCGCGGCGAAGGTGCACGCGAGGTGCGCACCCGGGGCAAACCGGGCTCCGACTTCGTGCACGCCGCACCTTGGAGCACACTTCGGAGCGCTCCTTGGTGCGCACCATGGTGCCCACCAGGGCGCGCAACCCCGCCGAAGGTGCACGCGAGGTGCGCACCCGGGGCAAACCGGGCTCCGACTTCGTGCACGCCGCACCTTGGAGCACACTTCGGAGCGCTCCTTGGTGCGCACCATGGTGCCCACCAGGGCGCGCAACCCCGCCGAAGGTGCACGCGAGGTGCGCACCCGGGGCAAACCGGGCTCCGACTTCGTGCACGCCATGGTGCGCACCGCGGCGAAGGTGCGCACCCGGGGCAAACCGGGCTCCGACTTCGTGCACGCCGCACCTTGGAGCACACTTCGGAGCGCTCCTTGGTGCGCACCAGGGCGCGCAACCCAGCCGAGGTGCCCACCCCGGCGAAGGTGCACGCGAGGTGCGTACCCGGGGCAAACCGGGCTCCGACTTCGTGCACGCCGCACCTTGGAGCACACTTCGGAGCGCTCCTTGGTGCGCACCATGGTGCCCACCAGGCCGCGCAACCCAGCCAAGGTGTGCGCACCAAGGTGCACGCGAGGTGCGCACCCGGGGCAAACCGGGGTCCGACTTCGTGCACGCCGCACCTTGGAGCACACATCGGGGCGCTCCCGGGTTCGCACCGGCGTTGCGCACCGTGGTGGGCACCTCGGAGCACACCAAGGTGGGCAGCGAGGTGCGCACCTTTGATGCGATGCCTTCACTAATTTCCATAAAAGGCAAAAAAAAAACGAGATTTTAAAATTTCCGTTTTGAAAGATAGTGAGAAAAAGGGAATGCTGGTGCCATCTTGAGCCCGCCCTGGTGCGCAGCCCAGCCAAGGTGTGCGCACCAAGGTGCCCACCCTGGCGAAGGTGCGCGCCCGGGCAATTAACCCAACTTCCAACTTCGCGCGCGCCAGGGTGGGAGCGCACCCAACAACCGGGCCTGGGAAGAGCCAATGCGAGAAACCCCACCAAACGCTCTGACAAAAAAAGAGGGGGCGCTCCAGTAACCCCGCTTCGGAGCGCACCCTGGGCAAACCCAGCCAAGGTGCCCACCCCGGCCAAGGTGCAGGCGAGGTGCGCACCCGGGGCAAACCGGGCTCCGACAACGTGCACGCCGCACCTTGGAGCACACTTCGTAGCGCTCCCGGGTGCGCACCTCAGAGCACACCAAGGTGGGCAGCGAGGTGCGCACCTTTGATGCGCTGCCTTCACTAATTTCCAGAAAAGGCAAAAAAAAAAGGAGATTTTAAAATTTCCGTTTTGAAAGATAGTGAAAAAAACGGAACGCGCGTGCCATCTTGAGCCCGCCCTGGTGCGCAGCCCAGGTAAGGTGCCCACCCTGGCAAAGGTGCGCACCCGGGCAATTAACCCTACTTCCGACTTCGTGCGCGCCAGGGTGGCAACCGGGCCTCGGAAGAGCCAATGCGAGAAACCCCACCAAACGCTCCGACAAAAAAAGAGGCGGCGCTCCAATAACCCCGCTTCGGAGCGCAGCCGGGGCAAACCCAGCCAAGGTGCCCACCCCGACGAAGGTGCACGCGAGGTGCGCACCCGGGGCAAACCGGGCTCCGACAACGTGCACGCAGCACCTTGGAGCACACTTCGAAGCACTCCCGGGTGCCCACCGGCGTTGCGCACCGTGGTGGGCAGCGAGGTGCGCACCTTTGATGCGCTGCCTTCACTAATTTCCAGAAAAAGGCAAAAAAAAATGAGATTTTAAAATTTCCGTTTTGAAAGATAGTGAAAAAAAAGGAACGCGGGTGCCATCTTGAGCCCGCCCTGGTGCGCAGCCCAGGCAAGGCATGCGCACCAAGGTGCCCACCCGAGGTGCACACCCGGGGCAAACCGGGCTCCGACTTCGTGCAGGCCGCACCTTGGAGCACACTTCGGAGCGCTCCTTGGTGCGCACCATGGTGCCCACCAGGGCGCGCAACCCAGCCAAGGTCTGCACACTAAGGTGCCCACCCCGGCGAAGGTGCACGCGAGGTGCGCACCCGGGGCAAACCGGGCTCCGACTTCGTGCACGCCATGGTGCCCACCGCGGCGAAGGTGCACGCGAGGTGCGCACCCGGGGCAAACCGGGCTCCGACTTCGTGCACGCCGCACCTTGGAGCACACTTCGGAGCGCTCCTTGGTGCGCACCATGGTGCCCACCAGGGCGCGCAACCCAGCCAAGGTGTGCGCACCAAGGTGCACGCGAGGTGCGCACCCGGGGCAAACCGGGGTCCGACTTCGTGCACGCCGCACCTTGGAGCACACATCGGAGCGCTCCCAGGTTCGCACCAGCGTTGCGCACCTTTGATGCGCTGCCTTCACTAATTTCCAGAAAAGGCAAAAAAAAACGATATTTTAAAATTTCCGTTCTGAAAGATAGTGAAAAAAACGGAACGCGGGTGCCATCTTGAGCCCTTCCTGGTGCGCAGCCCAGGCAAGTTGTGCGCACCAAGGTGCCCACCCTGGCGGAGGTGCGCGCCCGGGGCAAACCGGGCTCCGACTTCGTGCACTGCATGGTGCCCACCAAGGCGCGCAACCCAGCCAAGGTGCCCACCGCAGCGAAGGTGCACGCGAGGTGCACACCCGGGGCAAACCGGGCTCCGACTTCGTGCACGCCGCACCTTGGAGCACACTTCAGAGCGCTCCTTGGTGCGCACCAGGGCGCGCAACCCAGCCGAGGTGCCCACCCCGGCGAAGGTGCACGCGAGGTGCGCACCCGGGGCAAACCGGGCTCCGACTTCGTGCACGCCATGGTGCCCACCGCGGCGAAGGTGCGCACCCGGGGCAAACCGGGCTCCGACTTCGTGCACGCCGCACCTTGGAGCACACTTCGGAGCGCTCCTTGGTGCGCACCATGGTGCCCACCAGGCCGCGCAACCCAGCCAAGGTGTGCGCACCAAGGTGCACGCGAGGTGCGCACCCGGGGCAAACCGGGGTCCGACTTCGTGCACGCCGCACCTTGGAGCACACATCGGGGCGCTCCCGGGTTCGCACCGGCGTTGCGCACCGTGGTGGGCACCTCGGAGCACACCAAGGTGGGCAGCGAGGTGCGCACCTTTGATGCGATGCCTTCACTAATTTCCATAAAAG
The DNA here is from genome assembly GCF_030272615.1 of Cryptomeria japonica. Lineage (NCBI taxonomy): Eukaryota > Viridiplantae > Streptophyta > Pinopsida > Cupressales > Cupressaceae > Cryptomeria > Cryptomeria japonica. The sequence continues at coordinate 20,857 of NW_026728990.1, read as the reverse complement.
GCAAAAAAAAAACGAGATTTTAAAATTTCCGTTTTGAAAGATAGTGAGAAAAAGGGAATGCTGGTGCCATCTTGAGCCCGCCCTGGTGCGCAGCCCAGCCAAGGTTTGCGCACCAAGGTGCCCACCCTGGCGAAGGTGCGCGCCCGGGCAATTAACCCAACTTCCAACTTCGCGCGCGCCAGGGTGGGAGCGCACCCAACAACCGGGCCTGGGAAGAGCCAATGCGAGAAACCCCACCAAACTCTCTGACAAAAAAAGAGGGGGCGCTCCAGTAACCCCGCTTCGGAGCGCACCCTGGGCAAACCCAGCCAAGGTGCCCACCCCGGCCAAGGTGCAGGCGAGGTGCGCACCCGGGGCAAACCGGGCTCCGACAACGTGCACGCCGCACCTTGGAGCACACTTCGTAGCGCTCCCGGGTGCGCACCTCAGAGCACACCAAGGTGGGCAGCGAGGTGCGCACCTTTGATGCGCTGCCTTCACTAATTTCCAGAAAAGGCAAAAAAAAAAGGAGATTTTAAAATTTCCGTTTTGAAAGATAGTGAAAAAAACGGAACGCGCGTGCCATCTTGAGCCCGCCCTGGTGCGCAGCCCAGGTAAGGTGCCACCCTGGCAAAGGTGCGCACCCGGGCAATTAACCCTACTTCCGACTTCGTGCGCGCCAGGGTGGCAACCGGGCCTCGGAAGAGCCAATGCGAGAAACCCCACCAAACGCTCCGACAAAAAAAGAGGCGGCGCTCCAATAACCCCGCTTCGGAGCGCAGCCGGGGCAAACCAAGCCAAGGTGCCCACCCCGACGAAGGTGCACGCGAGGTGCGCACCCGGGGCAAACCGGGCTCCGACAACGTGCACGCAGCACCTTGGAGCACACTTCGAAGCACTCCCGGGTGCCCACCAGCGTTGCGCACCGTGGTGGGCAGCGAGGTGCGCACCTTTGATGCGCTGCCTTCACTAATTTCCAGAAAAAGGCAAAAAAAAATGAGATTTTAAAATTTCCGTTTTGAAAGATAGTGAAAAAAAAGGAACGCGGGTGCCATCTTGAGCCCGCCCTGGTGCGCAGCCCAGGCAAGGCATGCGCACCAAGGTGCCCACCCGAGGTGCACACCCGGGGCAAACCGGGCTCCGACTTCGTGCAGGCCGCACCTTGGAGCACACTTCGGAGCGCTCCTTGGTGCGCACCATGGTGCCCACCAGGGCGCACCCGAGGCAAACCGGGCTCCGACTTCGTGCACGCCGCACCTTGGAGCACACATCGGAGCGCTCCCAGGTTCGCACCAGCGTTGCGCACCTTTGATGCGCTGCCTTCACTAATTTCCAGAAAAGGCAAAAAAAAACGATATTTTAAAATTTCCGTTCTGAAAGATAGTGAAAAAAACGGAACGCGGGTGCCATCTTGAGCCCTTCCTGATGCGCAGCCCAGGCAAGTTGTGCGCACCAAGGTGCCCACCCTGGCGGAGGTGCGCGCCCGGGGCAAACCGGGCTCCGACTTCGTGCACTGCATGGTGCCCACCAAGGCGCGCAACCCAGCCAAGGTGCCCACCGCAGCGAAGGTGCACGCGAGGTGCGCACCCGAGGTGCACACCCGGGGCAAACCGGGCTCCGACTTCGTGCACGCCGCACCTTGGAGCACACTTCAGAGCGCTCCTTGGTACGCACCAGGGCGCGCAACCCAGCCAAGGTGCTCACCCCGGCGAAGGTGCACGCGAGGTGCGCACCCGGGGCAAACCGGGCTCGGACTTCGTGCACGCCGCACCTTGGAGCACACATCGGAGCGCTCCCGGGTTCGCACCAGCATTGCGCACCTTTGATGCGCTGCCTTCACTAATTTCCAGAAAAGGCAAAAAAAAGAAAAAAATGAGATTTTAAAATTTCCGTTTTGAAAGATAGTGAAAAAAACGGAACGCGGGTGCCATCTTGAGCCCGCCCTGGTGTGCAGCCCAGGCAAGTTGTGCGCACCAAGGCACCCACCCTGGCCAAGGTGGGTCACGGGGTGGGTCCTAGGGTGGGTAACGGGGTGGGTACTAAGGTGCGTGCCAAGGTGGGTCATAGGGTGGGTGCCAAGGTGGGCACCAGGGTGGGTGTGCACCAACCCTAGCCAGGGTAGGTCACGGGGTGGTTGTCGGGGTGGGCGTCAAGGAGCCAAGGTGGGTGGCAAGTAGCCAAGTTGCGTGCCAAGGTGGGTGTCGGGGTGGGTGCCAAGGATCCAAGGTGGGTGCCAAGGAACCAAGGTGGGTGTCTGGGTGGGTGCCGAGGTGGGAGCCAGGGTGGGTCCCAAGGTGAGTGCAAAGGTGGGTGCCAGGGTCAAGGTGAGTGCCAATGTGGGTTCCAAGGTGCCAGGGTCAGGGTGAGTGCCAATGTGGGTTCAAAGGTGCTAAGTTGGGTGCGAGGTTGGGTGCGAGGGTGGGTGGGTGCCAAGGTGTGCTAGGTGGAAGCCCGGGTGGGTCGGCATCCCATGGGTGTCGAGTTGGGTGCCTGATGGGTGCTTCTTGTCAAGTTTTAGTCGTCGGGACTCATTTCGAGCCTTAGAGGTCGTTTCTTGTCCGGTTGCCCTGTCTTCGACCTGGGAACCCAATTTTGGTCCTCGGGTCCCATTTTTTTTTGTCTCGCATCCCACTTTTGGCCTGTGGCCTTTTCGGGGTCGATTCTCGTTTTGGGCATCAGAGCATGTTTCTTCTCCTAAAACCCAATATTTGTTTATTAAGTCTCGGAACACATTTTTGTTCTCGTGGACCCATCATGGGTCTTGGAACGCATTTGTGGTCCTTGGGTCCCATTTTGCATCCCGAAACTTGTGTTTTGGTGCTTGATCCCTATTTTGGGTGCCCACCTTGCACCAAGTGCGCACCCGGGGCAAACCGAGCGCCTTGGTGCACCGGGGCAAGATCGAGCGTGCACCCGAGGCGCCCCGAACATGCACCAAGGTGCACTCGGCCCACATGTGAGCGCAGGTCGTTGCGCCCGAGGTGGTGTGTGGGCACCGCGTTGCAGACGGGACACTGCACGCACACGACGCCCCCTCCAGGTGCACGCACGTAGGCCGGGCCGGGTGCACACCCGACGCCCTAGCAAGGTGCGCGCACCCGGGCAGGGCTCACACTTGGCGAACGGGGCGCACTTCGCGAGGGAGGGTGTGCACCTCGACGGGGGTGGGTGGCCGGGGTGGATTCGCACGTGGGTCGCGGTTTGCTAAGTACACACTGCGACAAGCTCATAACGGGTGCGATCATACCAGCGTTAGTGCACCGGATCCCATCAGAACTCCGCAGTTAAGCGCGCTTGGGCCGGAGTAGTACTGGGATGGGTGACCTCCCGGGAAGTCCCGGTGTTGCACCCTTTTTTAGTTTTTCGCCGGGCGTCGCAATGCTATTTGAATAAACCTTTTGCCCGTTTGCGTTCTCGTCGGGGCCGGGCCGGGCCGGGGTGCGCTGCCCGCACTACCGCGCGCGCGGGGGCGACACCGAGCGCGCACCCGAGGCGCCCCGAGCACACAGGCCACGGTGCAACCCGGGCGTTGTGCGCGCACCCCGGTGCGCCCGAGGTGCTGCGCGCGCACCCAGGTGAAATCGGTGTGCACCTCGGCCAGTGCGCGCTCGGTCGAGTCGCGCACGTTGGCCAAGGTGCACGGTGATGTTTCTTACTCTAAGGTTCCGCACCAGACGCCCGGGACAGGTGAGCGAAGCTGGGCGGGGCCGGGTGCGCGGCCGGGGCAGGTGCACGCAGCTGGAGAGAGCTTTGGAGCACACTTCGGAGCGCACCAATGATGCGCTCCATTCAAAAGTTTCCTGAAAAGGCAAAAAAAGTTGAGATTATAGAATTTCCCACTTGAGAGATTGTAAAAAAAAAAAATTTAAAATGAAGGAAACGCGGGTGCCAAGGTGTGCGCAGCCCAGCCAAGGTGTGCGCACCAAGGCGCCCACCCTGGCGAAGGTGCACGCAAGGTGCGCACCCGAGGCAAACCGGACAATTAACCCAACTTTCGACTTCGCGCGCACCTTGGAGCGCACTTCGGAGCGCTCCTTGGTGCGCACCAATCTTGGGCACCTCGGAGTGCACCATGGCGCCCACCAAGGTGCGCACCCGGGGCAAACCGAGCTCCGACTTCGTGCGCACCTTGGAGCGCACGAAAGGTGCGCACCATGGCGCCCACCAAGGTGCGCAGCCCAGCCAAGGCGTGCGCATCAAGGTGCGCACCCTGGCGAAGGTGCGCACCCGGGGCAAACCGAGCTCCGACTTCGTGCGCACCTTGGAGCGCACAAAAGGTGCGCAACCCAGCCAAGGTGTGCGCACCCCGGTCAAACCGAGCTCCGAATCGTGCGCACCAGAGGTGCACGCCATCGTGCGCACCTTGGAGCACACTTCGGAGCCCTCCTTGGTGCGCGCCGATGTTGCGCACCTCGGAGCGCACCCGGGGAAAACAATGCAATTAACCCGACTTTCGACTTCGTGGGCACCTCGGAGCGCTCTCGGGTTCGCACCTCGGAGCACACCGAGGTGCGCACCTTTGATGCGCTGCCTTCACCAATTTCCAGAAAAGGCAAGAAAACATTGAGAAGGTGTGCGCACCGAGGTGCCCACCCTGGCGAAGGTGCACGCGAGGTGCGCACCCGGGGCAAACCGGGCTCCGACTTCGTGCACGCCGCACCTTGGAGCACACTTCGGAGCGCTCCTTGGTGCGCACCAGGGCGCGCAACCCAGCCGAGGTGCCCACCCCGGCGAAGGTGCACGCGAGGTGCGCACCCGGGGCAAACCGGGCTCCGACTTCGTGCACGCCATGGTGCCCACCGCGGCGAAGGTGCACGCGAGGTGCGCACCCGGGGCAAACCGGGCTCCGACTTCGTGCACGCCGCACCTTGGAGCACACTTCGGAGCGCTCCTTGGTGCGCACCATGGTGCCCACCAGGGCGCGCAACCCCGCCGAAGGTGCACGCGAGGTGCGCACCCGGGGCAAACCGGGCTCCGACTTCGTGCACGCCGCACCTTGGAGCACACTTCGGAGCGCTCCTTGGTGCGCACCATGGTGCCCACCAGGGCGCGCAACCCCGCCGAAGGTGCACGCGAGGTGCGCACCCGGGGCAAACCGGGCTCCGACTTCGTGCACGCCATGGTGCGCACCGCGGCGAAGGTGCGCACCCGGGGCAAACCGGGCTCCGACTTCGTGCACGCCGCACCTTGGAGCACACTTCGGAGCGCTCCTTGGTGCGCACCAGGGCGCGCAACCCAGCCGAGGTGCCCACCCCGGCGAAGGTGCACGCGAGGTGCGTACCCGGGGCAAACCGGGCTCCGACTTCGTGCACGCCGCACCTTGGAGCACACTTCGGAGCGCTCCTTGGTGCGCACCATGGTGCCCACCAGGCCGCGCAACCCAGCCAAGGTGTGCGCACCAAGGTGCACGCGAGGTGCGCACCCGGGGCAAACCGGGGTCCGACTTCGTGCACGCCGCACCTTGGAGCACACATCGGGGCGCTCCCGGGTTCGCACCGGCGTTGCGCACCGTGGTGGGCACCTCGGAGCACACCAAGGTGGGCAGCGAGGTGCGCACCTTTGATGCGATGCCTTCACTAATTTCCATAAAAGGCAAAAAAAAAACGAGATTTTAAAATTTCCGTTTTGAAAGATAGTGAGAAAAAGGGAATGCTGGTGCCATCTTGAGCCCGCCCTGGTGCGCAGCCCAGCCAAGGTGTGCGCACCAAGGTGCCCACCCTGGCGAAGGTGCGCGCCCGGGCAATTAACCCAACTTCCAACTTCGCGCGCGCCAGGGTGGGAGCGCACCCAACAACCGGGCCTGGGAAGAGCCAATGCGAGAAACCCCACCAAACGCTCTGACAAAAAAAGAGGGGGCGCTCCAGTAACCCCGCTTCGGAGCGCACCCTGGGCAAACCCAGCCAAGGTGCCCACCCCGGCCAAGGTGCAGGCGAGGTGCGCACCCGGGGCAAACCGGGCTCCGACAACGTGCACGCCGCACCTTGGAGCACACTTCGTAGCGCTCCCGGGTGCGCACCTCAGAGCACACCAAGGTGGGCAGCGAGGTGCGCACCTTTGATGCGCTGCCTTCACTAATTTCCAGAAAAGGCAAAAAAAAAAGGAGATTTTAAAATTTCCGTTTTGAAAGATAGTGAAAAAAACGGAACGCGCGTGCCATCTTGAGCCCGCCCTGGTGCGCAGCCCAGGTAAGGTGCCCACCCTGGCAAAGGTGCGCACCCGGGCAATTAACCCTACTTCCGACTTCGTGCGCGCCAGGGTGGCAACCGGGCCTCGGAAGAGCCAATGCGAGAAACCCCACCAAACGCTCCGACAAAAAAAGAGGCGGCGCTCCAATAACCCCGCTTCGGAGCGCAGCCGGGGCAAACCCAGCCAAGGTGCCCACCCCGACGAAGGTGCACGCGAGGTGCGCACCCGGGGCAAACCGGGCTCCGACAACGTGCACGCAGCACCTTGGAGCACACTTCGAAGCACTCCCGGGTGCCCACCGGCGTTGCGCACCGTGGTGGGCAGCGAGGTGCGCACCTTTGATGCGCTGCCTTCACTAATTTCCAGAAAAAGGCAAAAAAAAATGAGATTTTAAAATTTCCGTTTTGAAAGATAGTGAAAAAAAAGGAACGCGGGTGCCATCTTGAGCCCGCCCTGGTGCGCAGCCCAGGCAAGGCATGCGCACCAAGGTGCCCACCCGAGGTGCACACCCGGGGCAAACCGGGCTCCGACTTCGTGCAGGCCGCACCTTGGAGCACACTTCGGAGCGCTCCTTGGTGCGCACCATGGTGCCCACCAGGGCGCGCAACCCAGCCAAGGTCTGCACACTAAGGTGCCCACCCCGGCGAAGGTGCACGCGAGGTGCGCACCCGGGGCAAACCGGGCTCCGACTTCGTGCACGCCATGGTGCCCACCGCGGCGAAGGTGCACGCGAGGTGCGCACCCGGGGCAAACCGGGCTCCGACTTCGTGCACGCCGCACCTTGGAGCACACTTCGGAGCGCTCCTTGGTGCGCACCATGGTGCCCACCAGGGCGCGCAACCCAGCCAAGGTGTGCGCACCAAGGTGCACGCGAGGTGCGCACCCGGGGCAAACCGGGGTCCGACTTCGTGCACGCCGCACCTTGGAGCACACATCGGAGCGCTCCCAGGTTCGCACCAGCGTTGCGCACCTTTGATGCGCTGCCTTCACTAATTTCCAGAAAAGGCAAAAAAAAACGATATTTTAAAATTTCCGTTCTGAAAGATAGTGAAAAAAACGGAACGCGGGTGCCATCTTGAGCCCTTCCTGGTGCGCAGCCCAGGCAAGTTGTGCGCACCAAGGTGCCCACCCTGGCGGAGGTGCGCGCCCGGGGCAAACCGGGCTCCGACTTCGTGCACTGCATGGTGCCCACCAAGGCGCGCAACCCAGCCAAGGTGCCCACCGCAGCGAAGGTGCACGCGAGGTGCACACCCGGGGCAAACCGGGCTCCGACTTCGTGCACGCCGCACCTTGGAGCACACTTCAGAGCGCTCCTTGGTGCGCACCAGGGCGCGCAACCCAGCCGAGGTGCCCACCCCGGCGAAGGTGCACGCGAGGTGCGCACCCGGGGCAAACCGGGCTCCGACTTCGTGCACGCCATGGTGCCCACCGCGGCGAAGGTGCGCACCCGGGGCAAACCGGGCTCCGACTTCGTGCACGCCGCACCTTGGAGCACACTTCGGAGCGCTCCTTGGTGCGCACCATGGTGCCCACCAGGCCGCGCAACCCAGCCAAGGTGTGCGCACCAAGGTGCACGCGAGGTGCGCACCCGGGGCAAACCGGGGTCCGACTTCGTGCACGCCGCACCTTGGAGCACACATCGGGGCGCTCCCGGGTTCGCACCGGCGTTGCGCACCGTGGTGGGCACCTCGGAGCACACCAAGGTGGGCAGCGAGGTGCGCACCTTTGATGCGATGCCTTCACTAATTTCCATAAAAGGCAAAAAAAAAACGAGATTTTAAAATTTCCGTTTTGAAAGATAGTGAGAAAAAGGGAATGCTGGTGCCATCTTGAGCCCGCCCTGGTGCGCAGCCCAGCCAAGGTTTGCGCACCAAGGTGCCCACCCTGGCGAAGGTGCGCGCCCGGGCAATTAACCCAACTTCCAACTTCGCGCGCGCCAGGGTGGGAGCGCACCCAACAACCGGGCCTGGGAAGAGCCAATGCGAGAAACCCCACCAAACTCTCTGACAAAAAAAGAGGGGGCGCTCCAGTAACCCCGCTTCGGAGCGCACCCTGGGCAAACCCAGCCAAGGTGCCCACCCCGGCCAAGGTGCAGGCGAGGTGCGCACCCGGGGCAAACCGGGCTCCGACAACGTGCACGCCGCACCTTGGAGCACACTTCGTAGCGCTCCCGGGTGCGCACCTCAGAGCACACCAAGGTGGGCAGCGAGGTGCGCACCTTTGATGCGCTGCCTTCACTAATTTCCAGAAAAGGCAAAAAAAAAAGGAGATTTTAAAATTTCCGTTTTGAAAGATAGTGAAAAAAACGGAACGCGCGTGCCATCTTGAGCCCGCCCTGGTGCGCAGCCCAGGTAAGGTGCCACCCTGGCAAAGGTGCGCACCCGGGCAATTAACCCTACTTCCGACTTCGTGCGCGCCAGGGTGGCAACCGGGCCTCGGAAGAGCCAATGCGAGAAACCCCACCAAACGCTCCGACAAAAAAAGAGGCGGCGCTCCAATAACCCCGCTTCGGAGCGCAGCCGGGGCAAACCAAGCCAAGGTGCCCACCCCGACGAAGGTGCACGCGAGGTGCGCACCCGGGGCAAACCGGGCTCCGACAACGTGCACGCAGCACCTTGGAGCACACTTCGAAGCACTCCCGGGTGCCCACCGGCGTTGCGCACCGTGGTGGGCAGCGAGGTGCGCACCTTTGATGCGCTGCCTTCACTAATTTCCAGAAAAAGGCAAAAAAAAATGAGATTTTAAAATTTCCGTTTTGAAAGATAGTGAAAAAAAAGGAACGCGGGTGCCATCTTGAGCCCGCCCTGGTGCGCAGCCCAGGCAAGGCATGCGCACCAAGGTGCCCACCCGAGGTGCACACCCGGGGCAAACCGGGCTCCGACTTCGTGCAGGCCGCACCTTGGAGCACACTTCGGAGCGCTCCTTGGTGCGCACCATGGTGCCCACCAGGGCGCACCCGAGGCAAACCGGGCTCCGACTTCGTGCACGCCGCACCTTGGAGCACACATCGGAGCGCTCCCAGGTTCGCACCAGCGTTGCGCACCTTTGATGCGCTGCCTTCACTAATTTCCAGAAAAGGCAAAAAAAAACGATATTTTAAAATTTCCGTTCTGAAAGATAGTGAAAAAAACGGAACGCGGGTGCCATCTTGAGCCCTTCCTGATGCGCAGCCCAGGCAAGTTGTGCGCACCAAGGTGCCCACCCTGGCGGAGGTGCGCGCCCGGGGCAAACCGGGCTCCGACTTCGTGCACTGCATGGTGCCCACCAAGGCGCGCAACCCAGCCAAGGTGCCCACCGCAGCGAAGGTGCACGCGAGGTGCGCACCCGAGGTGCACACCCGGGGCAAACCGGGCTCCGACTTCGTGCACGCCGCACCTTGGAGCACACTTCAGAGCGCTCCTTGGTACGCACCAGGGCGCGCAACCCAGCCAAGGTGCTCACCCCGGCGAAGGTGCACGCGAGGTGCGCACCCGGGGCAAACCGGGCTCGGACTTCGTGCACGCCGCACCTTGGAGCACACATCGGAGCGCTCCCGGGTTCGCACCAGCATTGCGCACCTTTGATGCGCTGCCTTCACTAATTTCCAGAAAAGGCAAAAAAAAGAAAAAAATGAGATTTTAAAATTTCCGTTTTGAAAGATAGTGAAAAAAACGGAACGCGGGTGCCATCTTGAGCCCGCCCTGGTGTGCAGCCCAGGCAAGTTGTGCGCACCAAGGCACCCACCCTGGCCAAGGTGGGTCACGGGGTGGGTCCTAGGGTGGGTAACGGGGTGGGTACTAAGGTGCGTGCCAAGGTGGGTCATAGGGTGGGTGCCAAGGTGGGCACCAGGGTGGGTGTGCACCAACCCTAGCCAGGGTAGGTCACGGGGTGGTTGTCGGGGTGGGCGTCAAGGAGCCAAGGTGGGTGGCAAGTAGCCAAGTTGCGTGCCAAGGTGGGTGTCGGGGTGGGTGCCAAGGATCCAAGGTGGGTGCCAAGGAACCAAGGTGGGTGTCTGGGTGGGTGCCGAGGTGGGAGCCAGGGTGGGTCCCAAGGTGAGTGCAAAGGTGGGTGCCAGGGTCAAGGTGAGTGCCAATGTGGGTTCCAAGGTGCCAGGGTCAGGGTGAGTGCCAATGTGGGTTCAAAGGTGCTAAGTTGGGTGCGAGGTTGGGTGCGAGGGTGGGTGGGTGCCAAGGTGTGCTAGGTGGAAGCCCGGGTGGGTCGGCATCCCATGGGTGTCGAGTTGGGTGCCTGATGGGTGCTTCTTGTCAAGTTTTAGTCGTCGGGACTCATTTCGAGCCTTAGAGGTCGTTTCTTGTCCGGTTGCCCTGTCTTCGACCTGGGAACCCAATTTTGGTCCTCGGGTCCCATTTTTTTTTGTCTCGCATCCCACTTTTGGCCTGTGGCCTTTTCGGGGTCGATTCTCGTTTTGGGCATCAGAGCATGTTTCTTCTCCTAAAACCCAATATTTGTTTATTAAGTCTCGGAACACATTTTTGTTCTCGTGGACCCATCATGGGTCTTGGAACGCATTTGTGGTCCTTGGGTCCCATTTTGCATCCCGAAACTTGTGTTTTGGTGCTTGATCCCTATTTTGGGTGCCCACCTTGCACCAAGTGCGCACCCGGGGCAAACCGAGCGCCTTGGTGCACCGGGGCAAGATCGAGCGTGCACCCGAGGCGCCCCGAACATGCACCAAGGTGCACTCGGCCCACATGTGAGCGCAGGTCGTTGCGCCCGAGGTGGTGTGTGGGCACCGCGTTGCAGACGGGACACTGCACGCACACGACGCCCCCTCCAGGTGCACGCACGTAGGCCGGGCCGGGTGCACACCCGACGCCCTAGCAAGGTGCGCGCACCCGGGCAGGGCTCACACTTGGCGAACGGGGCGCACTTCGCGAGGGAGGGTGTGCACCTCGACGGGGGTGGGTGGCCGGGGTGGATTCGCACGTGGGTCGCGGTTTGCTAAGTACACACTGCGACAAGCTCATAACGGGTGCGATCATACCAGCGTTAGTGCACCGGATCCCATCAGAACTCCGCAGTTAAGCGCGCTTGGGCCGGAGTAGTACTGGGATGGGTGACCTCCCGGGAAGTCCCGGTGTTGCACCCTTTTTTAGTTTTTCGCCGGGCGTCGCAATGCTATTTGAATAAACCTTTTGCCCGTTTGCGTTCTCGTCGGGGCCGGGCCGGGCCGGGGTGCGCTGCCCGCACTACCGCGCGCGCGGGGGCGACACCGAGCGCGCACCCGAGGCGCCCCGAGCACACAGGCCACGGTGCAACCCGGGCGTTGTGCGCGCACCCCGGTGCGCCCGAGGTGCTGCGCGCGCACCCAGGTGAAATCGGTGTGCACCTCGGCCAGTGCGCGCTCGGTCGAGTCGCGCACGTTGGCCAAGGTGCACGGTGATGTTTCTTACTCTAAGGTTCCGCACCAGACGCCCGGGACAGGTGAGCGAAGCTGGGCGGGGCCGGGTGCGCGGCCGGGGCAGGTGCACGCAGCTGGAGAGAGCTTTGGAGCACACTTCGGAGCGCACCAATGATGCGCTCCATTCAAAAGTTTCCTGAAAAGGCAAAAAAAGTTGAGATTATAGAATTTCCCACTTGAGAGATTGTAAAAAAAAAAAATTTAAAATGAAGGAAACGCGGGTGCCAAGGTGTGCGCAGCCCAGCCAAGGTGTGCGCACCAAGGCGCCCACCCTGGCGAAGGTGCACGCAAGGTGCGCACCCGAGGCAAACCGGACAATTAACCCAACTTTCGACTTCGCGCGCACCTTGGAGCGCACTTCGGAGCGCTCCTTGGTGCGCACCAATCTTGGGCACCTCGGAGTGCACCATGGCGCCCACCAAGGTGCGCACCCGGGGCAAACCGAGCTCCGACTTCGTGCGCACCTTGGAGCGCACGAAAGGTGCGCACCATGGCGCCCACCAAGGTGCGCAGCCCAGCCAAGGCGTGCGCATCAAGGTGCGCACCCTGGCGAAGGTGCGCACCCGGGGCAAACCGAGCTCCGACTTCGTGCGCACCTTGGAGCGCACAAAAGGTGCGCAACCCAGCCAAGGTGTGCGCACCCCGGTCAAACCGAGCTCCGAATCGTGCGCACCAGAGGTGCACGCCATCGTGCGCACCTTGGAGCACACTTCGGAGCCCTCCTTGGTGCGCGCCGATGTTGCGCACCTCGGAGCGCACCCGGGGAAAACAATGCAATTAACCCGACTTTCGACTTCGTGGGCACCTCGGAGCGCTCTCGGGTTCGCACCTCGGAGCACACCGAGGTGCGCACCTTTGATGCGCTGCCTTCACCAATTTCCAGAAAAGGCAAGAAAACATTGAGAAGGTGTGCGCACCGAGGTGCCCACCCTGGCGAAGGTGCACGCGAGGTGCGCACCCGGGGCAAACCGGGCTCCGACTTCGTGCACGCCGCACCTTGGAGCACACTTCGGAGCGCTCCTTGGTGCGCACCAGGGCGCGCAACCCCGCCGAAGGTGCACGCGAGGTGCGCACCCGGGGCAAACCGGGCTCCGACTTCGTGCACGCCATGGTGCGCACCGCGGCGAAGGTGCGCACCCGGGGCAAACCGGGCTCCGACTTCGTGCACGCCGCACCTTGGAGCACACTTCGGAGCGCTCCTTGGTGCGCACCAGGGCGCGCAACCCAGCCGAGGTGCCCACCCCGGCGAAGGTGCACGCGAGGTGCGTACCCGGGGCAAACCGGGCTCCGACTTCGTGCACGCCGCACCTTGGAGCACACTTCGGAGCGCTCCTTGGTGCGCACCATGGTGCCCACCAGGCCGCGCAACCCAGCCAAGGTGTGCGCACCAAGGTGCACGCGAGGTGCGCACCCGGGGCAAACCGGGGTCCGACTTCGTGCACGCCGCACCTTGGAGCACACATCGGGGCGCTCCCGGGTTCGCACCGGCGTTGCGCACCGTGGTGGGCACCTCGGAGCACACCAAGGTGGGCAGCGAGGTGCGCACCTTTGATGCGATGCCTTCACTAATTTCCATAAAAGGCAAAAAAAAAACGAGATTTTAAAATTTCCGTTTTGAAAGATAGTGAGAAAAAGGGAATGCTGGTGCCATCTTGAGCCCGCCCTGGTGCGCAGCCCAGCCAAGGTGTGCGCACCAAGGTGCCCACCCTGGCGAAGGTGCGCGCCCGGGCAATTAACCCAACTTCCAACTTCGCGCGCGCCAGGGTGGGAGCGCACCCAACAACCGGGCCT